>NC_043741.1:3885962-3912508 GCF_004337985.1 Pyricularia pennisetigena
AACAAATGCATTCCGTGCTATTCAAAGTCGGTCCATTTAAAAATTACAGCTGAACTACCTCTGTAGTCTAGGCATTTGAAGATTTACTATTTACATCGATGCGCGAGTCAAGTGCAATAAACCGACTGACATGTATTTTACTACCTCTATATCATGTACAAAAGGGGGGCTACAGGTGAAGGGTGAATTAAACAGGAAATCGCAAACGATACATCAATAAAGAGAGGAGACGAACAAAAGAAAGTAAAAGGATCCTCCCACTGTATGCTATATATCCAAATTATGCCCAGGTTGACAAATGGCCACCACGCCCGGGGGTTTAGCGCCGCTCCACCAGCAGGAAGTGCATGGCAAGGTACGCCAAAATGATGAAAATGACGCCAAAAATGCCGAGGTTGATAACATCCGGCCACAGAGCATTGTTGTCAAACCCAAAGGACGAGAGAATGCTGGCACCCGGCACGGTGATATCAAGGCCGTACTTGTTGTCTATCAGTTGCAGATGGCTGACTTCGTTGACAATCAGTGACTCAAAGCCGTAATGGAATATCGAAAGCGATTGCAGCCACTGTGCGGCCTTTGGAATCGCATTTTGGTTGAGCAAAAGGCCGGCAAACAGCAAGCTGAACAGCATAACCAGGCTACCGATAAGGTTGGCGACACTACCGTCTTTGCAAACTATTCCCAGGAAAAGGCATATAGCGGCTGCGGCGAGGTTGAACAGGACCAGAACAGTGATAAACGTAAAGTAATGAGGAGCATCGGGCACCAGTCCGGTCATTGGATAGATGATGGAACCCATCATGATTGGCGGAATGATTCTGAGGGGAATAATGTCGAAGATGACTTTGGCCGCGAAGTAGGTGATCGGAGAGTAATAGCCATTGGCCCTTTCCTTGACGAACAGAAGACGTTCAGAGGAGAAAACCGCCAGGCTCGTCAGGGTGCTGAATCCAAAGAGTGCCAGAATAAAGAAGAAAAGACCCAGTCTGTTTTGGAATCCGGCAATGTCGCTAGTCAATCCATAAAACAGGAATCCTGACAGAACTCCAAGGAGAATCGCCATGGCGTAATGCATAAGCATCAACATTGGGTTGCGGTAGAGATTAATCCACGTCCTTCGGGACAAAATGATAAACTGGCGGGTGTAGCTGACACGAGCATACCCTCTCCCCATGACGTTGGTGTGGATGTTTGGCCCGGCGGTGGTGTAGCCATTCGAGTTGGATCCGTTGGCGCTCTGGGCACCAGCAATTGCCTGGTGAATTTCGTCATGCGTGTTCCCAGCTATGTCTGACTGCTTGAAGGAGTTTACCAGCATGTCGAGGTCTGTTCCGCTCAAAGCAGCCGGTGGAAGGTCATGCGGATCGTCCACAGTCAATGGCGAGGCCTCGGAGTTGTGGGGCTGCTTTTGAAGCCTGTAGGCACCAATCTCCTCGCCGGCATCAGAGGAAGCGGCCGTATCGACAGTGTTCTTGCGCCTGGTGAAAAGCTCCCTTTCCTGGCGCGTCTTAACCGAGTCTCGACGTTTGTTCTTAGGCCTGGTGGACGAGGAGCCTTCAGCGCCACTGTCTTCACCAATGCTGCCACCTGAGATGCTGGCGATTGATTTGACGGCGCGGGTGCTGCTAGGTCCAACACTCGCCACGTCTGCAGAGAGGGATCCATCATCAAAGGAAGTGGTCGTGCCCGCATGCATGGTGAGATCAACCAAATAGTCGGCAATATTGAAGCCCGGTGGGCAGGCGTAGCCAATGCGGTCAAAGTAGTCTTGACACTGATGGAACGGACCGGAATAGACAGTTTTGCCCTGAGCAAGAAGGATCAGACGATCGAAGAGGGCTACAATGTTGGATCTGGGCTGATGAATTGTGAAGATGACAGTTCGCTTGTATGTCTTGGCCAGCGTTACGAGGCACTCAATGACATTGTAGGCGTTGTAAGCATCGAGGCCACTGGTGGGCTCGTCCAGGAAGAGAATCGATGGACTCGTGACAAGCTCACATGCGATGCCTACTCTCCTCTTCTCTCCGCCAGAGATGCCACGTCCCTTGCCTTCTTCAGATCCGATCAGCGAATCACGAATGTGGTAGATGCCAAGTTGCTTCTCAACCTCGTAGACGCGCTGTTCCTTTGCCTGGTAGCTCATCTCCCTCGGCAGGCGCAGGAGAGCGCTGTTGAGGATCGTCTCATGAACAGTAAGAGTCGGCAGCATGGTGTCCTCCTGATCAACAAAACCGACGACGTTCTTGTAGTCTGTGTCATTAACCTTTTCTCCGTTGACAAAGAAATCCCCGCCAACGACACCCCTTTTGTTTTTGCGGGCGAGGATGTCAAGGAAAGTTGTCTTGCCGGCACCCGACGCTCCCATGATGGCGGTTATCTCTCCAGGATGTGCCATTCCCTGGATCTCGGAAAGAATTTGCCGGCCGTTGAGGCCATAACAGACGTTCTCGAAATAAAGGGAGGCAGGCTTGTGGTCAGCCATAAGCTTCACTTGTTCGTCGTCTGAATCATCCAAATGGATGGGGCCGTATTTGAACTTGCGACGAGACAAGTACCAAATAACTATAATGGTTACCGCCACGAAAATCGAGCACATGCCAATGACGCCTGCGATGAGAGGGGTGTTGATCTTGGAAACAGGCCGCTTGTAGCCTGGAACCTGGGTGTGATAGAGACACTCTCCAGACCGGCAGGAGAGGGTGATGGTCTTGTCGCCAAAGATACTGCTGACCAGGTCGTTCATTGCAGCCTCATCAAAGTCGCAGTTGTTCTTCCCTCCGGGCTTTTGCAGGCACTTGAAAGTAGCCGGGCCCTTGATCTCTTGATCCAAGAAATCGCCGATATCGACAGACCCTGATTCCCCACAGAGAAATCGCCCTGGAATGCAGCTGCACTGGATCTTGCCACAGTCATAGTTGGTGCTGTTTCGCGACTCGTCGAACTCGGCAGATGCCTCGCACTTGTTCAAGTGGCAGTAGAAGGACTCTTTTTGGTCAATCCAAACTAAAGCAAAAATTTCTGTCAGAACCCTACCGTGCGAGAGCGAGCAGAGGCGACTAGCAAGAAATGGGCTGAGTTGTGCTTACATTGAAAGTCGCATTCGCCCGATGACTTGTCACAATCAAATGTGACCTGAGGCTTGCGGCCGCCGAGCATGTCCAGAATTGGCTTGTTGGTAACATCGCACATTTGGTAGTTGTGGTTAATGACGTCGCCCATCTGATAGCATACGCCGCCTTCATTCTCCGGCATGAGAGCATCGCAGGCCTTATTTTCAGTGCAAACGTTGCAGTTTATGCCCGTCCATCCGTCGTCGCAGGAGCACTGGTCGCCGCTCCTCATAGGTCGATCTTTGCCGCGCGCAAGAGATCCACAGACTGGTTTGTTGTCGTATGTTAGTTTTTCATGTACTCTTGAGACTTGGAAAAAGTCGAAGCACTACAGCAACTCACGAGGCTCCATGCAATCCAAGCCACCATAGCCTTCGGGGCATCGGCAGGTGCCATCATATTCGTTACAGCCGCCATATTGCCCGCACGTGTAAGCTGGAAGAAGACAGTTGAAGCTATGCGAATTATGGCATCGGGTTAGCATAACATTACACACGTAGCATAGCTGCCAGAGGGTTCTGCCAGGTAAGTACTTACCATGGCGGGCAGTTGTCTGGCCTATCCTCCATCAAAGCGAGTTGCGCCCTCATTGAGTCGTAAGTCGTATAGTTGGCCGACACGGAAGCGAGCCAAAGAAGCGACGTCGCTCCCAGAGCGAGCACCGTGCGTAATCTTGAAGGCATTCTGTATCCTGTTTGTGGAGGGTTATGGATTTATCGAGTTGGGTGGTTGGGCGACCAAAGTCACTAGAATTGAAGTGCTTTGATCTCGTCGCTTCACGCCCCCAGGCTACGCGTACACCTAGATTGTACTCGTTGCTGCCTCGCTTGTCTCGCAGTGACAGTAAATACCGGGCAGGCGATGTGTTGTTGATCTGATAAGGACAACTCGGTTACGTCCTCGCGGGAGGTAAAGGACGGTGCCTTGTTGCGACGAAGACGGGCAGCTTGGGTGGATTGGCGCGATGGGGGATTCGCCTGCTAGCGACACCAAACAAGTGGCAGCCAAAAGTATGCTGCCGATCTTGAGGGTAAGAAATGGCAGTGACCACCTGGGCTTGCCACGCTAAGTTGAGCTTTTTCAAAGGGCAACGTATCTTCGTCACCCAATCCACATTGCGGGATAAAAGAGATCAGAATGGCTGTTGTGAGCATCAGATGCAGCACAGTTGGGACATAGCATGAGGGAAGCTGCGGGTGGGTGGCACCGTGTCAAAGTGGAGTGCGCGTTCCCGGGAACCAGCAAGCCAGTAAGGGAGGTCATGATGCCATCCATGCCACCCCCTGCTTTGCTCATGTGGGGATCTTTGTGGGGATGCTCACGCCTCTCCGCACCGAAGGAGCGGACAAGGCGGGCTGTCAATTAGCATTATTGGAAAGCTAGCAGAGCTACCCAGCTGCTCGGTAGGCATCGAGGTATTCATTCATTCATTCATCCCGGAGGAACAAGTTAGCTTGCATGATTGGTCGTTGCTTAGCTCCTTCATACCAGCTTGTCAAGCGCCTGAAAAGCAACATATCAGACAGTGTACTGTAGATTGACTTGTAAGTGCCACTCTTATTTACACAACTCAAGGATACAATATACCAGTCTTAACATCATAACCTAGACTGATGTATGATGCCTGCGTGCATCTGTCTCACCCTCACAGCTGAAGTTGTGTCGGAAGTTCTCATCTTATCTTGAACCAGTGATTGAATCAAGGCGAAAGAACAAATAGAAATGCGAGTGCGAAAGACGGCGCTGTGCTGCCTTGCCAGCTTTTTTTTTTTTTTCTTTTTTTTTTTTTCATTGCGGCAGTCGGTTGTCGATGATTGGCTCGTCGAGGTTTGATAACATTGGGCGACAGGTATGCGCCCTTTGCTTTGACATGTGGGACACCCCTCGTCCGACTACTGAATCAACTTCTGGTCTCGTTTTTAAAACGGGCTGCAACAGATGATTGTGCTTGAGAGTCACTGTAAGAGTAAATGGAATTCTTGAACAGACCTTTTGTCTACACCTATATTTCCTTCTGCGCTTTTTCCAAGAGTGTGCAAAGCTAGCCAACCCATCCCGCCAAGACGAACGCAAAGATGGTGCGAATCGAGCCCTTTCATGTTGAGCAGTGGATGGACAAGCACGAAACAAAGCATAATGTCCTCAACGTGAGCGAAACATGTGTGGCATCACAGTCTATCGACGACTTGCTTCAATTGTCAGATAGCAAGTCTTCGGTAGCTTCAGTCTTTTCGACTTCCAAAAAGCTCACATATGGTGCGATCCTTGGTTCCGAGTCTCTACGCAGCTCAGTCGCGGGGCTATACAACACGGAGGCGGAAATTCAACTGTCCCCTGACAACGTTTTGATAACACCTGGCGCTATTTTTGCCAACTTTCTCCTCTACTACACGCTTATCGGGCCAGGGGATCATGTTGTCTGCGTCTATCCCACCTACCAGCAGCTTTACTCTGTTCCCCAGAGCCTTGGGGCAGAGGTTTCGCTATGGAGGTTGTCTAAGGAGAATTGCTACGCTCCCAACATGGAAGAGCTGGCTGACCTGGTTAGGACCAATACCAAGGTACACCCTGCCCAACGATGAAAGGATGCTGTTCCTGTCAGCGCCTAACCGATTCAATAGATGATTGTCATTAACAATCCCAACAACCCAACGGGTGCCCCAATCCCAAGAGAGACCTTGGAGCAGATTGTTCAGTATGCGCGCAGTCGAAACATAATTGTGTTTTCAGATGAGGTTTACCGGCCATTGTTCCACAGCCTTGAACAAAACATCAAACCACCGCCTTCGATCCTGGCTATGAACTATGACAAAGCCATCACTACAGGGTCCATGTCCAAGGCCTGGTCACTCGCCGGCGTGCGTGTGGGATGGGTTGCCTGTCGTGACAAGAGCATCGTCGACGCCATGGCTGCTGCGCGCGATTACACAACAATCAGCGTATCGCAGCTCGATGATCAGCTCGCGACCTTTGCCCTGTCCGATTCAGTGAGACCGGGGCTGCTGGACAGGAACATGAGGCTGGCGCATAGGAACCTCTGTTTGCTTGAGGACTTTGTCGAGAGGCATGTTAATGTCTGTTCTTGGGTCAAACCTCAGGCTGGCACAACTGCGTTTATCCAATTCTTCAACCAGGGCAATCCGGTCGATGACGAAAAGTTTTGCCTTGATGTCATCGACACCATCAATGTTATGTTGGTTCCGGGATCGAAATGCTTTGGAAACCGTGGTGATGGTGATTTCAAAGGCTTCGTTCGCTTGGGCTACGCCTGTGATACTGCTGTTCTTGACGAGGCGCTGAAGAGGCTAGGGGGCTATATTGAGCACAATTTGAGCTAGATACACGACCTGGGCTGTTGATATAACTCCGCCAGTTGTTTCATCGTAACTGTAATTATGACGAGCGCCAAAACGGCTGGTTGCTGTGAAAGCAGAAGGATCCGTAGCCCCACATATACCCACACATGGTGGTGAAATAGCCTTGACGCCTAACCGAGGTTGAAACAGGGCGAAGTTATGGTTGACAATATTCAATCGAGAAGATGAATGATGGCCATCGAGCAGCAGGCGCGGCGCGACCACTCTAGAAGTCCCATGATATTTAGTTCAGGCATAAAACCATATAAAATCTATTCCCAGCAAACAACCACACAAAAAGTCCGTCCCTGGAATCCAATTGACCAGGCCGCGGCGTCTCACTCCAATCCTTAACTTTGGCGGTGATAAATCATCGCCAACAGGTCATGTTCCCACTTGCCCATTGTTATCGTCAACTCCTGCCTGTCTGCCTATCCCGGAAGTTTCATGGTGGCAACTACGCTACGAAGTCAAGGTCCTCCCTCGTCTCCCTGGCAAACTGGAACCATCAGTAATGTGCTGTGCAATGAACCCCCAAGACATGACAAAGCCAAGAGGTCAAACTGCAAAGCCCAGAGCTCTACAGGCGCCTAGCTCGACGACCAAACGCTCGGCGTGGCGTGGCACGGCGTATCGGGCCTGAGGACAATTGGTTTACTCTTTGAAGACCCGGCCGGGTTCAGAACCCGCTTGGTGGGATGTTTGCCCAGAAACCAAGGCGGCTTGGCTTTCTTGGAACTCCATATGACCGCCCCCGAATCGCTGTAGCACCTTCTTTCATTCCAAACACACAAAAACCCGCTCTTTCCAATTCCCATCTTGGCTCCTTGGGCTTTTTCTCGGGCAAACCCTCAACTGTGCAATGGCGGCGCCTTCCGCCCGCCTACCTACCTAGGGTTTCTCGATCGCACGTCGATCTTGTATACACGACTCCCGAATGATAGGTAAGGTAGGTAGGCAGGTACAAAATTGCCCGCTTCAAGCAACAAGAAATACGCATCAAGGACGACTACTCTCGCATTCGCCCGGGAGCGATCTGTCGTCTTTGAGGCGTCAAATCGTTGCCGTCAAAACCCCGATATAATAAATATTGGATTTGCGCAACAAAATGCTAGGTCTATCTGCTCTTCTCATAGTCTTTGCTTCACTCGGCTCATTTGCGGCGGCATCCGACGGGGTTGTGCAATGGCACATTGAAAGGCGGCAGGTTCATGCGCCAACGCCGGAATTGGCAAAACGCGTTGCGACCACCTTCGAGGAAGTCATCCACAATGAGAAGTCGAGAGGCGGCTACTTCGCAAAATGCTCCGTTGGCGGACAGGATGTGACTTTGCAACTAGACACGGGCTCCTCAGACCTTTGGGTCCCGGCCGACTCAGCATGTAAATCTGATCGAGTCCCCAACGGCTGCTCCCTCGGATCTTGTAAGCCTGCTTTCTCGTGTCCTCCAGAGCCTTCAGTCTTCTTACCAGCCGCTCGCTACAGTCAAGAAAGACCAGTCGTCCTCATTCCAAGTGACCGGCAAGGACCAGTTCAGCATTCAGTATATTGATGGATCATTCGCCCGAGGCGACTATTTCACCGATACATTTTCCATTGGCGGCGTCAAGGTGACCAATCTCACCATGGGACTTGGGAAACAAACCGATATTCCCTATGGCCTGGCCGGAGTTGGTTACGCAATGAACGAAGCAATTGTTGGGGGCAACAGCTCCAACTTTACAACATATCCAAACTTGCCCGCAACAATGCTGAACGACGGCCTTATAAATACGAATGCTTTTAGCCTTTGGTTGAACAATTTGAGTTAGTACTTCTCTTCTTCTGTCGAGCCCTATCCTTCGGAGAGCAAAATCCGAAATCGTCGGTGTTGGGAACTGACAAATCTGCCGTAGATGCAAGTACTGGGAGAATCCTGTTTGGGGGCGTTGATGTTGCAAAGTTCAAGGGACGCATGTCAAGAATCCGCATCTACGAAGATGTCTTCAGCCAGGAATACATGTCGTTCACCGTCGCTTTGACCTCACTGGAGGCACACAGTGAAAGCGGCCAAGACACTCTTACCTCGCGCTCTTTTCCAATACCTGTGGTCCTCGACTCCGGTACCACCCTCTCCTATCTACCGAATGATCTTGCCATCCAAACATGGACAGAGGTTGGCGCACTCTACAGCGCAGAATATGGCCAAGCGCTGCTCCCGTGCGCAATGGAGAGTAGCAAAGGATATTTTGTGTTTGGCTTCGCAGGTTCCGACGGACCCAGGATCCAGGTTGACATGAAAGAGCTTGTCTTGGATCTTACGACTGGGCCGGCTCCGAAATTCACCAATGGCAGATATCAAGGCCAGGATGCATGCACCTTTGGAATCCAGAACTTCACCGGCCAGACCATGGTTCTGGGCGACACGTTCCTCAGGTCTGCATATGTTGTCTATGACTTGGTCAACCACGAAATTGGTATCGCGCAGACTGATTTCAACTCGACAACTTCAGAAATCATCGCTTTCCCAAGCAGCGGCGCCCCTATCCCATCCGCGACCATGGCACCGAATCAGGACCAAGCCGTGGTCAAGCCGCAGATGACAATACCTGCATTTAATGCCCAACCTGGCTTTAGGCAGGGTGTGAGCCAGGCGAGCTCAACACTAAAGCCCTGGAACAATACTCGCTTTATATTGATGGGCGCGGCAATAGCCCTGATAATGTCAGGCTGATGACATTGAGGGCTGTATTCTTTTCACACTTCTACCCTAGGAACTAGATTAGCAGTAGTATCAATGTCATCAGCACAACTCGAGCAATTGCCACACCAGCAGCGCAATCCCCTATTCTGTGTAAAGTGTGTCATTTTAGATGCTTTTTCAGTTGAATTATTAAAACAACATCTTGTTTGATATAGGCTCCTGTGTCCAGTATGTCAAGACACGTGAGCCTCAGAGCAAAATAGCCCAAGTACACTATTTTAATGGCAAAATAAAACTACGAAGTGCTCCTGTGGTACGGCTGTTTTCTCCAAGTACGTACCAGGTCGCTGGAGCCAAGCCAATGCCGTAAATGGGCAGGTGGGTCCTCTCGATTGGTGGCCAGAATCCATGCAGGGTCCACTAAAAAATTATCGACTGCCAAAGTCGCGATGTTCCTTTTTGTACTTTGATGGGTGTCTACCTTCGTCATTCCTTTATCCTTTCTGTTCATTGGGTTTTGTTTCTTTTTCCAAGATGAGGACTTATAGGTCAGTTGCGGCCATAATAGACCGGAGCTTGCTCGGTGCCCAGTCTGCAGCACCTCGCCGGCTGTTCAGTGTAGAGGGCAGCCTGAGGACGGCACGCCCTGTTTCTTCCCTCCAAAGTGCTACGCGTTTGGGCCACGAGAGGAGATGGTTCAGTGAGAGCGCGAGGCTGCGCAACTTGAGCGCTGCTCAGCAGGCGTAAGTACATGTCAACATTTTATGTTTCATATGTCTCTGCGACATCAGCTAAACTGGGATCTGGAACGCGCAGACTAAAAGCAGCCCAAGATGCGGCCAAAAATCTCACGGCCGAGACGGTGGCGAAGAGCATGACCGAAGCGGAAAAGACGAAGCTGGCACGAGTGCGGAACATTGGTATCGCGGTACGTTATCGGATTGCGAAGTGGTTGAAGATGTCTCTCGAGACAGTTTGGTCGAGGAACCTGCCGTACTGACAAAGGTCTCACTTCTTGCAATCTACAGGCCCACATCGACAGCGGCAAGACAACATGTACCGAGCGTGTGCTTTTCTACACGGGACGTATCAAGGCCATTCACGAAGTTCGAGGCAAAGATGCTGTGGGTGCCAAGATGGACTCCATGGAGCTCGAGAGGGAGCGAGGAATCACCATCCAGTCCGCGGCAACTTTTGCGGACTGGACCAAGAAGGAGAATGGCGAGGACGCCACTTACCACCTCAACTTGATTGACACTCCGGGACATATCGACTTCACCATTGAGGTCGAGCGGGCTCTCCGAGTCCTCGATGGTGCCGTCTTGGTTCTGTGTGCCGTCTCAGGTGTCCAATCCCAGACCATCACCGTCGATCGCCAGATGAAGCGCTATGATATTCCTCGCATCAGCTTTGTCAACAAGATGGACCGCATGGGTGCGAACCCATTCAAGGCCGTCGAGCAGATTAACAAGAAACTCAAGATTCCTGCCGCTGCCGTTCAAGTGCCCATCGGTTCCGAGAAAGACTTTGAGGGAGTCGTTGACCTGATCCACATGAAGACGATCCGAACCGAGGGTGCCAGGGGCACAAACGTCAAGGTTTCCAGCCAGATCCCGGATGATGTCAAGGAACTCGCTGAGGAGAAGAGGCAGGAGCTGATTGAGAAGCTGGCTGATGTCGACGACGAGATTGCTGAGATCTTCCTCGAAGAGCAGACGCCCACTCCTGAACAGATCAAGGCTGCTATCAGGAGGGCAACCATTGCACGCAAGTTTACCCCCGTGTTGATGGGTTCCGCCCTTGCGGACAAGTGCATCCAGCCCATGCTCGATGCCGTCTGTGACTACCTGCCAAACCCATCCGAGGTCGAGAATGTGGCCCTGGACCGCTCAAAGGGCGAGGCTCCAACCGCGCTTATCCCCTATGATGCGCTACCTTTTGTCGGCCTTGCGTTCAAGCTCGAGGAGAACCCGTTCGGTCAGCTTACCTACATCCGAGTTTACCAAGGCTCGCTCAAGAAGGGCATGTACCTTTTCAACTCTCGCAACAACAAGAAGATCCGCATTCCCCGCATCGTACGTATGCACTCGAACGAGATGGAGGATGTTAACGAGATCGGTGCCGGTGAGATTTGCGCCGTGTTCGGTGTCGACTGTGCCTCTGGCGACACGTTCACCGACGGCAACCTACCTTACACCATGTCCACCATGTTCGTTCCCGATGCTGTCATGTCTCTGTCCATCAAGCCTAAGCGTAGCAGCGACGCCGATAACTTCTCAAAGGCCATGAATCGCTTCCAGCGTGAAGATCCCACCTTCCGTCTTCACGTCGACGAGGAATCTGAGGAGACCATCATTTCTGGAATGGGCGAGTTGCATCTCGAGGTGTACGTCGAGCGCCTGCGTCGTGAGTACAGGTGCGACTGCGAGACTGGCCAGCCGCGCGTCGCGTACCGTGAGACCATCACCCGCCGGGCCGAATATGACTTCCTTCTCAAGCGCCAGAGTGGTGGCCCTGGTGACTACGCTCGTGTTGTGGGCTACATTGAGCCCAATGATAAGAGCGCCGAGGAGAACTTCTTTGAGGCCCGCGTTGTTGGTGGCAACATTCCCGACAAGTTCCTCAGCGCTTGCGGTAAAGGTTTCGAGGAAGCTGCACGCAAGGGTCCTCTCTTGGGCCACAGGGTCATCGGCACGACTATGATCGTAAACGATGGTGCCACTCATGTTACTGATTCATCCGATTACGCCTTCAACCTGGCCACCCAGATGGCTTTCCGCAAGGCGTTTGTTGACGCCGGCGGCCAGGTCCTGGAGCCGCTCATGAAGACCACGATTACTGCGCCCAACGAGTTCCAGGGTTCTGTGCTCATGCTGATGAACAAGCGCGGTACTGTCATCGACACCGAGATTGGTCCCGATGACTTCACCCTTATTGCCGACTGCTCTCTGAACGCCATGTTTGGCTTTTCCTCGCACCTCCGCGCCGCTACCCAGGGTAAGGGCGAGTTTAACATGGAGTTCAGCCACTACGCAGCGGCGCCTCCACATCTCCAGTAAGTTTGACCATGTCCTCTCATTTATGTTTGCCCTATACTGACCTCGTTTTCTTCGCGCTACAGGAAGGAACTTATCGCCAAGTACCAAAAAGAACTGGACTCTAAGCGAACAAAATAAAACCGCGATTCTGAGCACGGGGGTACTCCTGGCTAAGATAGACTCATTTTTACTAGAAGGGCACGACGTCCTGATAGAAATGTACAAACAAAACATATGTACAATAAAACAAACTAGAACGGGAATATGTAACAATATCATGTGGATGATCTCGAACTTCAAAAGCGCGTAAGTTTACACGTCGTCAAGTAGCTGCCAGGAGCAAATAAGGTTTTCTATGCCTTTTTCTCTTTTTTTTCTCTCTTCTTTTCTCTTTTTTATAATACTCGTTCTGTTCAGTTCAATCTTACAGTGACTAGAACACCTATATTTTTTTTTTTTTATCTCTCTCTCAGACGGGCAATCATAAGAGCAATTACAACCTTCTCAAAATGTCCTCAAGAACCTGGTCGGTGGTGGCCTTGCCGCCCAGGTCGGGGCTCAGAACCTTACCCTCCACCAAGTTGGCGTCCACTGCAGCATAGATCTTGGCAGCGGCCTCCTCTTCGTTCAGGAATTCGAGCATGAGAGCAGCGCTGCGCAGGGTGGCGATGGGGTTGGCGATGTCCTTGCCCATGATATCAGGGGCGCTGCCGTGGCAGGGCTCACCCATGACGAAGCCGTCGCCGACGTTGGCGCTAGGGACCAGCCCCAAGGAGCCGACGAGCGCGGCGGCGCCGTCGGACAGAATGTCGCCGTACAGGTTGGGGGCGACAATGACGTCGTAGTCCTCGGGCTGGCGGAACAGCTTGTAGACCATGCTGTCGACGATCTGCTCCTCGACGGCGACGGAGCCGGCGAACTTGGCGTCAGCCAGGGCCTCCTTGGCCGTGGAGCGGAAGAGGCCGTCGGTCTGGGACAGGACGTTGGATTTGTGCGTGACGGTCACGAGCGGCGACGAGTGGATGCTGGGCGCGCCTGCGGCGCGGATCTTTTGCCTTCGCAGGGCGATCTCGCCGGCCATTGACGCGATGCGGTGCGAGGCGCGGTAAGAGATACGCTTGATGGCCTCGGCAACGGGGCCGGAGCCGTCAGGGGCGTCAAAGGTGCGCTCGTCCTTGACGTACAGGTCCTCGGTGTTCTCGCGAACGATCACCATGTCGATGGGTCGCGGGGCCGACACCACCGTCTTGACCGGCCGGACGTTGGCGTACAGGTCGAGCTTCTTGCGGAGGCCGACGATGGGGGAGCTGTAGCCCTTGACGGGCTTGGTCGGGGAGCTGACGGCGCCGAAGAGGGCTCCGTCGCACTCGCCCTTTAGGGTCTCCACGGTCCGGTCGGGGAGGGCGGTTCCCGTCTCTTCAAAAGTCTGGAAGCCCGCTTGCAGATCGACAAATGAAAATTTCAGGCCGAGCGAGGACGGCAGGGCTTCGAGAACCCGACGCCCGGCCGGGACGACATCTTTGCCTATGCCATCACCGGCTATGCTAGGAATGGTCAGAATACAATCTTCAAAGCCATCACAAGTGACGCCGGTGTGGAATGGCGGGTTTGTGGGCTTGCACGGTACACGCGCTCCATTTAGCACAGTGTTAGATCGGAGCCGGCCTTTGTAAATAGCAACTTACAGTCCAATTCTGAGAGCACGAGCTGCTGCCATATTTACCTAGGTGACGAGAGTTGGTATCTCGTACAATTGCCTTTGATGTTTGACGACAATGTACGTGATGCCAGTTGCTTTCTAGCAAAGAATCATACAAGTACAAACTTTTTTGGGGTTAAGTGGAGAACACACGGCCGGGATCGGAGCTGCTAGCGCATTTACCCCAGCTGCAGTGGCTACTGCTGAAGTAGCGGGCACCCCACCCATTTGAGGCTCTGATCTACCGGTAGAAGTCGCAAAGAACTTAACAAATATACTTACCTGTCTAATTTTCTCTTCTCACCTTACGTTTTTACTTTGCATCAGAGTTTCAACCGACCGCATTTTGTCTTACAGAAAAATGCGGCGATTGCCTTCATAAGCGTGCTCAGAATGACGGCCACACTTTGTAAAAGTGTTCTGTCCAGCCACCCAGTCTAGGCACACAAGCTACGATGTATGAAAAAGGGGCAACTTTGACAGGCCCGCCGAGTCGCAAATAAACAGGCAAGTCGCGTTGCCTGTGAAACGAAGACAAACAAACCTATGGTTCAATGGATGCAGACAAACCATGATCCACTGAAGAGAAAGCTCCGTTCCTCAGCCTAGGTCGATATTCGGCAGCTTCCCCAATTCCATCTTTTTCGACCTTTCGGATGTTGAGCCGTGGCTATATTCTTTTGAAGCGGTGGGCTTCATCTGAACTTGAGTTCATCAGCCGTGCGTCACGGATAATAATATGATGGTGTTAAGATCTCAGAACAGCTACTGGGTAATGTGAGACAACACCTAAAGTGCAGATCCCTGCATTGTCTTAGTGGACCTTCGGCTCAGGACCCTTGCCAAACTGTCATAGCTTGTGTCGGAACAATCAATGTCTAGAGGCAACTGTTCTTGCCTGGCGTGGACAAAATCAGAGGCCTTTTTTTCATGCTGTATTAAATCATGCAACATGCGATATTTATGTAAACTTGATGCGGCCATCCATGACCAAGTTGTCACTTATGAAAAGAAAAAAAAAAAAAAAAAAAAAACAGAGACACTCACACACACACAAACACAGACACACATACTTGGCCTCTTCCCGCTAACCCTGTGACTTCGAAGCTCTACTACATACAGTACATGCACCTTGGTAAACCCCTGAATCCACAACCCAGGAGCTATCATTTGGCTTAGCCTTAAAAAGGCACACCTAACCTTTCGCCTACCAATCATAAGCCGGGTGAGCCTCCCCACCATCGGGTCTTCCTGTACCAGAGTCGACAAGCAAACTCCCAACGAACGATTGTCCTTGACGATTTCTTTCCTCGGGTGCCAGTTGTTTTCTTTCTAATCACACGAGGTCCTCTTTACCGCTTTCGTACATGACCGAAGCCTCTTATTTTAATTTCATTTGCACATTCTTTCCGTTCTTAGAATCTTCAGCGTCGACGACTATTATTCCCGCTACGTAGCAACTCCTGCATTTTCCCCCAAAGACATAAGCTGCAGCACATTTACCGCAATCAGGTACCTCCATCTACCTGCTTAATTAAGGAGACGGAATCTTACGCGCGTAAGGTGTTGAGCTGCCTTGCTTTGCTTCTCCAACTCCAGACGGTGCGCCAAGTCGCCTCTGATTCGGTTGACATCCTCGGACAGATCCAGACCTGGGCTTTTGACAAACCTCAGCTCCAAGTCCCCCTGAGTAGCCGACAAACACAGATCGCTCCTTATAAACCGCTGTGTCGGCAGTCGTGACCATGAGCAAAATAGGGTCAGTTTCTGGTCTGCGGGCGATGTTCGAGAGCGGCAACAAGGAGGATACACCCGAACGAGGGAGGTCACCAGGTTTATCTGCAGGTTAGTCAATCTTCTGGTCTCAACTTCCTCTCTCCAGCACAAATCGACCTTAGCTTCAGTCCCGGAATTTTGTATGTCATATTGTATCTTCACGGGCTAGCACAGTCCGTCCCCTGAATCGAGCTCAGATGGTCATCCTGATGATCGTCATATTTCTGCTCTTCATTGCGCTTTTATCCCATTTCTTCCTCGAGCCTCTTATTTCTGCGTTTTTCGTGCCTGGAAACATACTCATAGAGATCCACCCATCTGAATAGGCACAGAATCACCTCGCCCGCTGTCCAAGATTCGAACCAATTTTGTCGCAGTTGTTGAAAAAGACGGCAGAGTGGGACTAAAGCGAGACCCCAGCTCTGATTCCGTACTTTCCAACTCGAAGAAAACATCCGACGACACAGATATCCCATCAACCACCGCTTCAAGATCACAGTCAGCGCAGGACACACCCCCATCCTTTACCGATCGACTTCAGCAACAGAACAAGCCATTTCAAATGGAGCCGATTCCCCAATCACCGCTGCACGACTCACCCAAACCGGGCCAGAATGCCACATTCGCTCAGCGGACGCCACCAGTCCCAGGCAAAGTTGCTTCTGGTGCAGACGATGACAAGCCTACGGGTCCGGCAGAAGCCGAGGGCTCGACGACAACTTCCAAAGCTACAAAGCCCGATCAGAATCAAAATCTCAATGGAAAGACGGCTGTCGAGAGGGACAAGGCCAAGGCTGTAGCCAAGGCTTCTCCCGCAAAGGAAGGGGCCAAAGCAGATAACGGCAAGACCGACGCCAAAGGGCCAAAAGCACTATCAGTAACGACAACGAAAAGTAGCGGTCGTCCGGCGAAGTCTCCCATTGCAACCAAAACCCCAACCAGCCCAGCCAAGGGTCCTAAGCTATCGGCCAAGACTCCGGAGAAGAGGACTTTGGAGCCTCAAAAGTCTGCTACGCCGAAGCTTACCCCTAAGGCGGCTAGTAAAGCAACAGGGTCTGGCAGTGCTAAGGATTCCGGCGCAAAAACCAGCTCTGTAACCAAGAAACCGCCTACGGTTCAGATTTCCCCATCTGATAGCCTTGATCGAGGTGTGGGATTCGTCAAGCCCAAGCCGAAGTCTCCAACGCGGCCTGTAGCTCTCCCCGCAGGTCTTACAACGCACACGGCTGCATCTGCCACTAGGACAGGAACCGGTCGGCCTTCATCGTCGCGGCAGTCTGGTACCTACCAGAATCCCGAGTCAAGGTCTCCGAGTAGGACCAGCGCGGCCACAGGTCGCACTTTGAGGAGGCAGAGCTCCACCATCAATCGACCGAGGCCAAGCATTGGTCCTCCGCCCAAGGCCGCGGCCATCGACCACCCTGTCACAAAGCGGGAGAAGGCGGTGGACGAGGGCTTCCTTGCGCGCATGATGCGCCCAACACAGGCTTCGAGTTCCAAGACGCACGAGAAGGTTGCGGCAAGCCCCCCTCGTAAGAATCCAGGTAGTTCCAATGCGGCGAAGCGCTCTGTTGCCAGCAAAGACACCACCACAGGCGCCGCCAAGAAGATAGTATCTAAGACTGATGCGCCGATGAGGAAGGCCTCGTCCAAACCTATCGTGGCCAAACAGCCTAGCGAGCTTGAAGAAAAGGTCGCCCCACAAACAGATACAGCCTCAAAGACGACAAGTAAGCCGAAGTCGCAGGGAGTTGGTGGCAAGGCTGGAGGCAAACCGGAGGCTGCGAAGGCTCCAGAGCCAGTGCCTCAGACAGCACCAGCGCTTGAGGCGAAGCCAGCGGCCGAGCCGGAGCCGGTGCCCCAGGCCAAGACCCCGGAACCCAAGACCGATGAGTCCGAAGTCTTTCCGGCAGGAGCTCCCGCGGTGGATACTGTCGTGGACGAAGAATCCGAGACGAGCCAGCCAGCTGTGGAGCTAGCGAAAGAGTATTTAAACCCGGAAACTGCCCAGGCGACTCACCTAGCCGATCCTGTCGAGATTATTCCTTCTGAGGATGTTCCTGTCGCGACCAAACCCATCTCTGTTGATAACGAGGCTTCAGTAGAGCCTGCTCCGGCTGCACTTGATGACAATCTGGCAGATACAAGCTCTGAGAAGGCACCGACAGAGCCCAAGACGCCCGTGGACGTGACTGATGATCAGCAACCCACCGGTATCACTGAGGGCTCGTCTGAACAGGAAGTCAAGCCGACCAACGAGCCGGGCTTGGAAAAGGGAGAGGAAGTTACGACGGTGGTAGCCAACTGAAAGTTGTCTGCTGGTCGCGAAGTCCGCAAGGGTTGTATGTTTGCGGGGGAATTTTTTTTTCATGTTCTACGTTGACTTGTACAGAATAGGAGTTGCGCACCTGGGATGCACTTGACTATCAGATGAGAGTTGGTATAAGCGTATTGCACATACACAGCCTACCTATGTATACCACGATTGTGATTGAAGCTGTCTGAAGTCCCCACCCTCCATCCTATGACATGTGAGCCGCCACCCTTTTACTGTAAATCAGGTGAGTTCCGACGATGGATAGAGTTTATGACATTTCTTGGCAATTGACTGCTAGAAACGACCGCACTCGAGTTGAGACGATTGGAAGGGTGCATTGGTGGAGTATTCAATAGAGGTCGGGGTGGACCCTGCAAATCGTGTGGCGGCAAGGAGAAATTCTGGAGGGGAATCCCGAGACTTCTGAAATCTTAAGTCTTGATCATCCTGCCCAGCTACGAAATCCAAGACAACCCCAAACAAGGCACAGTAGCGAAAACCTTGAGACAGTACCGGCTTGCAACTGGGGATTCATTTGAATTATTCTATTTTTACGTCACAGTCTACTGATCTAAAACATACATACCATCTACCCATCGACACCAGGCGCTGGTGCTCTGTACAAATAAAAATAAACCTGGTACCGAAGTTGCCGGGGCAAACAAGTTGCGTGACATATAACAATCTTCGGCGGCAATGCACATGAATCCAACGCCCCTTCCGCACTCGGAAGATGACGGCGTCATGTTTGCCTCGATTGGGCAAACAAGTCTCGCGTTGAGAGAGCCGCCGCCGGGACTGCATGCCACCGACACTTTGGACGACGTCTTTGCCTCTGAGGATGTCCAGGGCACCACTCCGTTCTCCTCGGAGCCGTCGGATATGCGGCGGCTGCAGAGCGAGCACACGACGGCGGGTTACCGCGAGGGCGTGACGGTAGCCAAGGCTGCCAGCGTGCAGGCCGGGTTCGACGAGGGATTCGGGCTCGGGGCCACGTTGGGACTGAGCGCCGGCGAGATCGTGGGTGTTCTCGAGGGCCTTGCCGCTGCGGTTCCTGGCGACGAGCGGCTGGCTGCGCTCCTCGGCGAGGCGAGAGGGGACTTGTCAGCTCGGTCGATTTTTGGGGCCACCTACTGGGCTCCTGACGGGACGTGGACGTATCCGGTCTCCGGGCAAGACGGCGGGGACGTGGTTTTTAGGCATGTGGTGGAAGCTCATCCACTCATCGCCAAATGGCGAGCTGTTTTGAACGAGCAAATTCATCATTGGGGGGTGAGGCGTGATTTGTTCACAGAGGATCAAGCTGTCGACGAGGAGGTCGTCAGCCAGAAGAAGCCCGGAAACCCCGCCACGGCACCCAAGGCAGCGACAGGCACAGTGCCGGCCACGCAGTCTCGCATGAGTGATGCGCTGCAGTGGTGAGGGTTGCCTACGAAGGGCCACTACGGACACCCATGATATTCTTTGGGAAATGCACGCCGTTAAGCTTGCATTGCATCCCAGGCAATGTGAAATGACGGCACTGTTAGGAGGGGAAGCCGGTCGGGTACGATCGGCACCTCCGCTACCATATCACAATCCCTGCACTCACAACCTCCGATGCGGACCGCCATGCCACCGTCTTCGGTGGACTAGCCTGCCAAGCCTGCCGTGTCTGCCAACAGCCCATGCAACAGGGCTGCAGCAGCGATGAAAAACCTTCCACCGCTACAAGCACCAAATGTCGTCAACAGGTTTGGTATTTGTCACCAGCGATAGTACGACATTTGCATTGGGTCGGCTAGCCTAGGCTTTTAGTTTCACCCAAACTAGTTAAGTCAGAGTCACTCTACGGTATCTCCGCAGTAGGCCAGAAAGCTGCTGAGCAAGCCGACGTGCCGAATACAAATCGACCCACACCTCCTCAACGGGCAATCTTATACCCGCAAGGCGCATCATTGATAATTTGTCTGCCATCGACACGTTCAAGGGTCCTCCATCTCGTCTTATATTCTGGCACTTCTGGCACTTGAGTCCTTGGACTGAAAGGAAGAACAAGCTTTTGCCCTCATCCTGTTCCTTCACGACCACTGATCACAAAATTGGTCCAGATCCATCTTCGGCCAGGACTGGCCAAAAAGGCGCTCGCAGGGAACTTTTGCACCAAATACAGTCACGATACACTGCCTGTTTCAAGATTTGATTAGACTCTAATTGCCTTACGCTTCGATCGTAGGCTGGGATCTGTTCTAGAGTCCTCCAACTTTTTGCCTGCTATACATCGAATCTAGAAGTCCCGTGCCTTCCACCTCGAGCAGCACTTCGGCATGGGCTGCTCCTCTTCACTTGACACACAAATATCCGCGCTATGAACATATCGACAGGGGGCGAGAAGGGAGCCCCAGATACCGACCGCATTGTGGAGAAATACAAGGCTGGGGCTCAGGGAATCCCAGGTATCACCACTACAGACCGTCCGTCTTCCGCAGCCGGCCCTTCCAGTGGCAGCGAATCGGCAGAATCTGCACCCGGAGCAGCAGCCGGGGCAGAATCTATTCCTGATGGCGGCGTCACGGCATGGCTCCAGGTGCTCGGCTCCTGGATCATCTTGGCCGAAACTTGGGGTCTGGTCAACGCGTTTGGTGTCTACCAAACATATTACGAAACCAACATGCTCTCTTCGGTCTCGTCCTCATCCATCTCATGGATCGGATCAGTGCAAGGCGCTTTGCTCATGATGGTCAGCTTGGTTTCGGGTCCCCTCTACGATGCAGGCTACTTCCGCCATCTGATATTCGCAGGCCTAGGCCTCGTCGTCCTGGGTCAGTTCCTCACATCACTCTGCTCAGTATATTGGCAGGTGCTTCTTGCACAGGGCGTCATGACCGGCATCGGTATGGGCCTGAGCTTTTTACCTTCGGCTGCAATTCTGGCTCAGTACTTTCGCCGGCGGCGAGCCCTCGTCCTGGGAATATCATCAACCGGCTCCCCCCTTGTGGGCATCATGCTTCCTATCATTTTTTCGCAACTTGAACCGAGAATCGGCTTTGCATGGACGACCCGCACGATAGCATTTATCCTCTTGGCATTATCGGCCATACCTCTGGCATGTATGCATACGCGCCTGCCGCCTAGCGAGGGGTCTCGAAGGAGGATCGTTGATCCCACGGCGCTGCGCGAGGCATCTTTCTTGAGCACAGTGTGCGGTTCATTCTTCGTATTCCTCACCCTTTACGTCCCGTTCTTTTACCTCCAGCTCTACGCAGAGACGCATGGGCTCGCAAGTCCCGACATTTCGCCTTACGTGGTGACCGTGCTCAATGCCGGCAGCATTGTTGGGAGGGTCGTTCCAAACCACATTGCCGACCGCTTCGGGTCCGTCAACATGCTGCTGGTGTGCGGTGTAGCCACGCTGATAGTTCTGGTGGCCTGGTTTGGAATCCAGAATTTCGCTGGGTTAATCGTCTTTGCCCTGCTGTACGGCGGCTTTTCTGGCGGTATAGTGAGTCTGATGCCTAGCGTCATTATATCGTTGACTCCAGACCCGGGGAGAGTTGGGGCGAGGCTAGGCATGAATTTCCTTACGTCGGGTGTGGCTTTGTTGATAGGAACGCCGGTCGCCGGGGCCGTAGTCAATGGGTTCGGGCGTAGCCAGTGGTTGGGAGTAATTGGGTACTCGATAGCTGGAATGCTTGCCGGGGTTTCTCTCCATGCTACAGGCCGACTTTTGCTCTGGCGAACCAAGGGACAGGTCAAGGTCTGATTGTGGACGCGGCTGTTGGTGACCTACCATTTGTTCTTCTTCTTCTAAAAGAAAACCCCCTTGATAGACGTCAACATTTTCTTCTGATAGCATTTTCCGCACAGACCCCCTCTCTTCTCTACGGTCTTTATGCGCGTGTTCCAGAGTGACATCGTGAAGCTGCGCCGCGCCCGCATGCGCTCAATAAGCCGCGTCAACAGTCGGTGAATCCTGGCGATCTGTGATTGATCGCTGGTTATGGCGCCATTCCCGATTGAGTCGTGCCAGAAGCGCATGGCGGATGAAAACATGTACCAACGCTCTAGATTCATCACAGGATCCAGCCATTGTCGTCTATT
This sequence comes from Pyricularia pennisetigena, assembly GCF_004337985.1. NCBI lineage: Eukaryota > Fungi > Ascomycota > Sordariomycetes > Magnaporthales > Pyriculariaceae > Pyricularia > Pyricularia pennisetigena. The sequence continues at coordinate 3,908,028 of NC_043741.1, forward strand.
CGATTCATGTTGACGGGAACCTCTGGGAATTGCCAAGGTTAGATATGGAACATAGTGGGGTGCTGTGGATGTTTGCGCTCCCCGCACATGCGCTGAGTAACATAACATAAACGTGCTCCGTTCAAAAAAAAAAAAAAAGAAACATAAATCTCCATCAAGCTGGGAGCCCACCTGCATTGACTGCCTTGTTGCTGGTCAACCGGCCCAAAAGTTCCGGGCTATTCTTGTTGTCACCATAATTTAGCAATTTAACGAAATATGATGTACATCCTAAGTAGTTGGTAGGTTACGCCATGCTTTGGTAACTTACTTTGGTATATGCAAGAAGCGATTGGTGGGAGGACTGGATCATTTGTCAGCTCGACAAATGCTCAAAAAAAAAAAAAAAAAAAAAAGAACATGGGCCGGCGCCCTGTGATGGCTTGATGTTTAGGCTTTCGCCGGATTTTTGAATTGTCAGACCTTATTAAGCATTACCTACTCAGTAGGCTATCAAGCTAGGTAGGCAACTTAGGCGCTTCACCCGCGTGGCGGTCGCGGGGCGCCTCGATAGTGGGTTTTGGTGGGCTGAATTGTTGTTGTTGGAACTACCATCCATGCAATTACGGTACTACGCACGCGTTCTGGAAGAAGCTATGCAGCAACCAATCCCCCATATGCCCCGCGCTTTCAGCGTCTCTGGCCGGCCTTTATCATCAAAGTATTCGGTGCCCTGGAGTTTAGTTTGGTTTACAAAAGTCAATGGCAGTGGAATATTCCATTGCCCCTGACTTTCAACATCAAAGATTGTTTCAGAGACAATAGCAATGATAACCATAAATCATGAACCTAAGGGGAAGCAGTGTGGTCATAGAAACTCACTTGATGGATTCCGATTGGTCAGGAACAAGGATCAATCGCCTTGGAGGGACGTCGTCACGGTAGTAAGCCTGGATCGGGAAACGATACCCCACCATGACAACAAGCGTGCAGTTTATTAATGCTTACAATATACTGCCGTACAGCTGCAGACTGGAGACAGGCGGAAGCTTGGTGCGGTAGCAGAAGAACCACCTACCTTATCCAGGACATCTGGAGGTAGGATACTGTACCTAGTTTACCCCGCAAGAGGACATATCTTAGGCAGGTACAGTTGGGTAGTCTAGGTAGGTTCTTGTCATTTAGTGGGAACTTGAAAGAGGAAAGGGGCTCGAACTTTTCCATCTCGTTCTAAACACGTCGGCAGATCCCCTGTCTTGGCTTGCCAGTTTGTGCATTCCAAGTGGTTCCTGGCCCGTATCTTTGGCAGGTAGCCCGCTCCTATCTCTCGGTATAATGTAGAAGAAGAGGGGCATATAAATACCTACCTGCCGCTTGTTCACCGTCTCCCATCTTCTCAGACTTACCTTCCCTAGACCATATACCTGGATACCCTTATTTGAACTCACTCTGCCCCAATCGAACCTAATCCGAACTCCCGTAAACCTTTTTGGATTTTTTCCCAGCCGAACCTAGAACACCATCTTCAAAATGGCTCCCAAGATTGCCATCGTCTACGTGAGTTGAACAGAGGCCAGAGTCAAAACCTGTGATGTTGTCAGAAGACAGCATAACCCCCCCATCGCCGCCAATTGGACTTTGACTGATTGATTACCCTTGTGTCCCATTCGACCAGTACTCGATGTACGGCCACATCAAGCAGCTGGCCGAAGCCGAGAAGGCTGGAATCGAGAAGGCCGGTGGCACGGCCGACCTGTTCCAGTAAGGCCAACCTACCCTTTGATTTATCGTGTCTCACTTGAATGCGAGTTTTCATGCATTCTCTTAAGACATTTTTTTTCCATGCTAACGTGATTGCACAAAAGGATTGAGGAGACGCTCTCGCAGGACGTCCTCGCCAAGATGGGGGCTCCCGCAAAGCCCACCGACGTTACTGTCCTCAGCGATGTAGGTCGAGCCAGCGTTCACCTTTGACGGCACATATTAGTATCAGGGTTGCTGACAGTAGCATGAAGCCTACGACTCTTGAGGGATACGATGGTTTCCTCTTTGGCATCCCCACTCGTTTCGGAAACTTCCCTGGGCAGTAAGTCAGGCCCAGTTTGATATACCGTGACTTTCTCGTGCGCTGACGCTTGCGACAGATGGAAGGCCTTCCTCGACAAGATGGGCAAGCAGTGGGCTACGGGTGGGTTCTACGGCAAGTACGCCGGTATCTTCATCTCTACCGCCTCGCAGGGTGGCGGTCAGGAGTCAACGGCTATCGCTGCCATGTCGACCTTTGCCCACCACGGCATCATCTACGTCCCCCTGGGATACACCAAGTGCTTTGGCATCCAGACCGACCTGAGTGAGGCTCGCGGAGGATCCCCGTGGGGAGCCGGCACTTTTGCTGGTGGCGACGGATCAAGGCAGCCTTCCGAGAAGGAGCTCGAGCTCGCCAGGATCCAGGGCGAGGAGTTCTATAACCACGTGTCCAAGGCTACCAACTGACTGCATGGCAGCAAATCGGAGGCCGGGGCAACCGCAGAGAAGGCAGAGCCAGCAAAGGCGGAGCCGAGGGCGGAAGGCCAGGATGGGCCTGGCAACGCAGCGAACGGTTCTGGTGATAACGTCCCTGCAAAGAAAGACTCAGGGAAAGAGGATGGTGGTCCTTGCGGGCTGCCCAGCAAATGTAATATCCTGTAGCCTGCTGTCTTGCGATGCATTAAGAGATAGTAATGACAAACATGGAAAGTGAAACTGTGCTCAAAGAGCATGGCTCTGGTGCAAGAATCGTCTGTTTTTTGTATGCTTGGACTTTCGAAACGCCATGCTAGATTTGGCAGCAGAGTGGCATACAAAAACGCACACCTGCAATGACGCCACGCAATGTCGTCAACTTGATCTTATGGATTGGATTCCCATTAGAGAGCCAAGCCATTGTCCTGCAGGTTTATACAGGCGTGTCGCATTGAAATGGAGAGACAGAAAAAAGTTCAGACTACTACTACTGGAGATGTTGCGTTCCATCCAAAGTGGTTACACACTGGAGACTTGAGTTTGCGTGCATCGAAACGACGGTGCGCGCGCAAACCCGTTGCCACGACAGCGGATTCAATAACAAGGCGCTAGCCAACTATTTTGCCCGGTTGAGTATAGTTGAGCGTGGCATGCCAAAACGCCGAGAGCAGTGCCTTGCCCTAGAACCATGATACTTGCAGCAGGCAGGCAAGGATAGACTGAACGCTTTTTAGTTGCGAGCACGTGCAGGAATGAACCGGTTTGAATGGGCTGTCAAAAGTGTTGCAATGCTCTTCATGCGTGGAATAAAAAAAATGAGACGAAGGCAAAATCACAGACGAAAAAAAAAAAAAAAAAAAAAAAAAGAAAGACGAAAGAAGACAAACAAGAGAAGAAAAATGTAGAAGCCCCTGCATTCGTCCGAACGATGTGTGCTAATATTGTCAGCAGATTAAAAAAATGCTCCTTCGTACTTGGTTCAAGGCTTTACCTACCCCTGTCGTTGAAGACAGAAAATACCGTAAACACAAGACATGGGATCATCCTGCAGAAAATAGAACGCACACTGTCCGAGTTGTTGCGGGGAGGGCTGGTATAAAAATGGGGGCCCAAGATGCACAGTACGGTAACGTAGGTCCCATGTAGTTAGTGCCAACACAAGAGACTACCTACATTCATGAATTGTTTTACGCGTACCTTACTACTACTGTAGAAGGCGTTACTCCCCGCCATCAAAGTGGATAGCTTTTTTCTATGTCTAACCATGGTTCTTCTCTGTTGGAGATGACACGCGCGCCAGATCAGGCCTAGGCCGAACAGCGAGACATGCGCGGGCGGACAAGGTAGAATTGTAAAAAAAAAAAAAAAAAAAAAAAAAACCTCGTGAGAACTCGAGGAGGCGAGTGACGTACTAGAGAAGCATCTGATTGCGAAATTTTCAAGCGATCCCCAGCTTGGGCAAAAAGTAACAATGCGAGGTTTCCGGTACTAATTAGGGAGCCAACCATCACCACGAGGCAGCAATTGATCGAAACGGGAAAGCAACCGGGAATAGGGGTTTCGGGTAGTTTTTAGCAACACATTGCATGATGATCAGGCATTGCTGTGATTCAAAAACCGCCGTGACCTTTTGAATCAATAATAAAAAGTACAGTAGTTGATCACGTTCGTTGTACAGTACTACCACACTGTAGCTACGGTAGACCACGTCGTTGGATAAACAACTTGCTGGGGCCCAAGTTCCGGTTGGTGACGGTGGCCAGACCCGGCCAGTCGAACGGCCCGCCTTGTCAACAAGGTCTGCGGGCTTGGGATCGCTGCACCGGAGAGGAGCAAGCGAGAGCAAACGTCATCTTACACAATAGCTTCGATCATCAGTTTGTGTTGTTTTTATGTCAGTTCTTAGTGTATGGACGCCAGTGATTGTACCATCCCCATTCGATAGGAGAAATAACATCCATACAACCGAAATTATCCTTTTTTTTTTTTTTTTTTTTTTT
>NC_043741.1:3912515-4060699 GCF_004337985.1 Pyricularia pennisetigena
TTTTTGGCCCGCTTGCTTCTTGTAATTTCGAAGAACCCCTCGCAGCGGCAGAGGAACTTTTGCATTTCTTTGCCAACAAACACAAGTCAAAGCCAAGAAAAGCAGAAAAGAAACAAAAAATAGACACCCACGAACAAAAAAAAAAAAGGTCAAAGTCAAAGAGACAAGGGTCTCAGACGATGATGAGCTGATGGGTCTGATCTGCCCAATTATTTCCGCCAACAGAAGCACGGGAGTCCATTGCTAGGAACCTTGTACAGTACGTGACTAAGTTTTCCTCATACAACCAAAAACAGCAAAAAGAAAAACCAAATAGTACCCGTTTTGATACTACTGTACCCTGACTGTACCTGAGTGTACCGTATCAGTCGCTCGTAATACTGTAACTCGTTGCCTCAACCTCACCTGTGCTAACCACCAAGCCTCACTCATATCCACCAACCCACCTGGAATCCCGCCCAGCTGCACTGCCCAGCTACCGCCAAGACCCACTTGGCTGGCCTCACCATCCCGGCAGACGACGCCGTTTGCAAGCCCACATGCCGCCTTGCTGTCTACGTAACTTGAACAGGTCTGGCCTGGCACAGTACGGTATTCCAACAAACAGTCCAGCCTGCAGAGGAAAAAAACAACAAAACAATCTGGGCTCGATCGGAAGTACGCGTACCGTGCAGTGCCTAGGCTAGACTGCCACGAAACATACAGGCTCAGCTTGCTCGCTCCCACCCTCGCTGGTTTACCCCCCCTCATATCCCCAGAAGCGTAGGTTTTGGTGTCCCCGCCAGCCGCGAAACCGAGACCTCCGAACCAAGCGCGCAAGCAAGGTAGGTACATACATACATGCTTTTCGTAAACCAGGGAAGCTAGTCAACCGGTCCGGCCTGGTTTCCCAGCGCCAGAGAAAAAGCAGACCGGGGGCCAAGCCGAGAAAAAAAAGTCTCGCCCTCACGACCGTGCCCACGATCATCCACGCACTATACGGCCTGCTCGTCGCTCCTGAAAGAGCTCTACCTACCTCACCTTGTCTCGTGGTGTTGCTCGTTGGATCCCAGTCTGGTCTCCCGATACACCAGACCAAGACAGCCAACGGCCCGCGTCGTCAAGATGGCTTCTAGTAAGTCCTCCAAAGAGAGGCGTCTTTCAGTCATGAGCTTCTTTTCAAATCGTTCCAACCGTCTTTCTGCACCTTCTTTGCCCGCTTCCCCCCTATCCCCCGGCGACCCTTGCAACAGTGAAGACAAGGAGAACAAGGAGCCGTTGCCGCAGCCGTCGCAGCCCCGAGATCACCAGCGCCAGATGCTGCAGGTGCAGCAGGTGCAGCAGGTGCAACAACAGCAGCATCAAACTCAGCAGCAGCACCGGCAGCAGCACCGGCATCAGCATCAGCATCAGCATCAACACCACCAGCACCAGCAGCCGCAGCACCAGCAGCCGCCGCAACAACCACCAAGACCCCGGTTGCGCCCACGGCCCGTGTCGTCCGTGTTCCTTGTCCCGCGGGATGGGGAATTCGACGGCAGCGTCAGTCCTAAGTCGTTTGGTCGCACAGATACGAGCCTGAGCGTACCACAGGGGCGGCCCCGGCTGCAGGAGCTGCAGCAAAAGGATGAATACGATGCGCTGCAGGAGCACATTAGGCGGTCGCACCAGCGTGCCTCTACCCAGCCAGTGCTTGGAGAGACTGCGAGCACGCTGACCGACAGCAGCGGCAGCATCAGCAGCACCACCACCGCCGCCAGTTCCCCCCCGGTGGCGGACAAGCAGCGGAATTTCAAACGCTTGTCCCTAACTGCCTGGCCCCCCAAACAGGCGTCACCTACACTAAAATCCTTCTTCTCGACACGCAAGACTAAATCGCCAGCTACAGAGTTGCCTCCTCCAGATCGAACGGCACCCCCGGTACCCTCCGATCGAGGTCCTCACACCTCTCGACTGTCGATAAGCCGGAAGCCTGTTCCCTCTCACCCCGGTGATGATCGCTCGGTTTCACCTGCCCACCGTAAATCCCAGTCTCACTCGGAAGCACCCGCCGCCGCCGGCCATCTCGACTTTTCTTCGCCAAAGCTCCCGCCTCCCCTTGCCCCGGCTCCGGATGCCGGCAACGCCATCCCACCCCACCAAAATACAGACGCAGAGCGCAAGCATCCCGACGCTCGCATGATGCGCAACTTTAGTCACAAGGCCGCCAAATCGTCAGACCCGCCGCCGCCACCACCACCCAAAGATAACTCTTTGGCCGGCGGTATGACGCAACCGCCGTCTGATTCCCCTCCCGGCTCAGACATTAGTGCACCGCGTCAACGGCAGACCGAATCGGAAGCACGGGGGAAGCAGCAGAAGAGGCTACAACCCCGCCCCCGTCAGGTATCTCCTTCGCCCGAACCGCATCGCGGGAGGAGGAGTGTTTCGGCACATCCGTCTCCAGGGTCCAAGATCGTCAAGGCAAGGACTGAGGGCCCGCAAAGCATACAGGCCTCCGCGCCAGCGACATCCAGGCCTCACTCGGCAAATTCTAGGGCTCAATCGGCACATTCCAGCGAGAGAAAGCCCGCATCTGGGCGCAGTCCTAGTCGCGGAAGGCTCCGAAAAAGCTGGCTTTCCGGTGGTCGTGGTAAGGAGGCCTCCGACAATGGACCTGCAGCCCAAGGTTCGAACAGCGCGGCTTGGATCCTCGGCCCTGAAGGCAAGGCTGAGTATGGGACCAGCTATCTGTCAAATGGTGAAAAGGTGATGAAACTCCTACTCGGTGCCCATCCGAACCGCGTTTTGCTTATTTCTACGATCGTCCCATCTTTTTTTTTTCCCTTTCTCAAACGGCTACTAACGCAAAACGGTATAGGTACCGGAGCTATGGAATGAGTCGGGTGATGTCATGGTGTTCCTGCTCCCCAGGGACAGTGGTGCAGGACCTAGCTTCAGACTTCCTGGTGGAATTTTCACAGACTCGAGCGTGTTCGATGACCTGCTGCGAGCGGAGATGACCTCGTCGCCTGCCGGCAACCGAGACCGGATTAACAGCTTCAGTGGACGGGATAGTCTGACTGCCGAAGATGCTCGGCGCAATGTGCAAACGACGCCCAGTCCGCCCCCCGGTGGCGACGGCACTGGAGTATTGCGACTTTTCCTCACCGAGACGCCAACTTGGCCCAGGCCGGCCCAGGGCCCGCCGCCGCTTGAGCGTCTGATCGACATTCGAAATCTCTTTGCCTTCCTGACAGGCCAACCGCTGGTGGCAACCTTGGAAAACCCCTCGCTCTTCCACGTGCTGATGCGCATCGCAGGTTTGCTTCGCGAGTATGGGTTTTCCAGCCCGGACGGTATGTCCTTTGGCAGGGACGTGGACCTAAGCATGTCGTTTTACACGGATCAGTTTGGGCTTGCAGACGTGAAGCACAGTCCGGAAAAGACGGTTCAGAGCCTCATGATTGGCGAGCAGTTGCGATTCTGGGAGCTCTACAATGAGGCCTTTGTGCACGCTGTCGGCAAGTGGGAGGCCATCACGGAACTTAGATCGCCCATTTTTACTCAGCTCACGCGGACAACCAGGGATCGTCTTGGTAAGTCTTGGCGTTTATTTATTTGACATGACGTTCTCCAAAGGGCCTTCGAGAAAATGCTGACCACGGATTCTGCAGAGCGCTCACACTTCGACCTGGAAAGTCGCAGGCATAACTTCTGCACTCGGCTGGACGACATGGCCTTCCCTGGTATTTTCGCTGGCATTGCCAACTCCACATCGAACCCTGATTTCAGGCACGTTCGGTTCAAGAATTGGAAAAACAGCTTCATCAGCATGCGCAGTTTCGTTCTCAAGTACTACAAGAACCAGTTTGGAAGCTGGCCGCCCAAGGCTCGCAGCAAGAAGAACCCCTTTACCGAGAGTGGCTTGAACCGTCAGGTGCTCAAGACTCTTTACTCGGATCTCTGTGCGCTCTACGACCTCCTGGTTGACCGCGAGCAGATGACGACGCGTATGTTCAACCAGGCAACGCACGATGAGCCTGTCGACCCAGCACATGCCGAGATTGTGGCGCTTCGCAAACTATTGGAGGAATATGTAGGCTTCTTACCTTGTCACGGTTTGCACAAGTCACAGACGAAAGTATCAAACTGACGCAGCCACTTTTCTCCAAATGCAGGACAACTCGTCGCCACCCGTTCTACCACCTATACCATTTGATGTTCCCAAGGTAAGCCATGCAGCGGCAGGGCTCTCCTTCCCTCCTCCTCTTCCGGTATATGAATCTAGGAAGCCGCGACAGAACACTAACTTAACTTGCCATCAAGATGCCGACCATGAAGACAATCTTGGAGACGTACGATCAGCTTTCGGCAAAAGAGCAGGCCGCTGTCGACAGGCGCGTCAAGAGCCACGAGCTTATACTGGTCATGCGGCGATCGTATAACTTCGATACTGACAGCCTGCGCCACTCCTTCCTTGATGCCTTCAAGCAGTACGACTTGGCCGAGGCCAAGGGCAAGAACTCATCCGAGCTCTCGGACTTCAGGTTTGGCTGCTGGATTTTCCTCTACGTCGTCATCCAAGCACTTCCCATGCTTGCAGTGGACGCCCCAGGGGTACGCTTCACTGAGGGTGTAGAGTACTTCCTGTGTATGCCACCCAAGGGTGATCCGCCATGGATGGAGGACGGTGCCAGTGTTCGCAAGGTCAGTTAATATTTGAGCAGCTGATTGGCCAAAGCAAAGAGCTACTAACACTTCCTGGTTCTAGATGTGGTTCAAACTTGTGGACCAGGACAAGCAGGTCGAGTTGTCGGCGGATGCTGTACTGTTCTCGGTCGAGGCGACATACGATCGATCTCACTGCTGGCAGGCCGCCAAGAGGTGGGCCGAGGCTGCAGCGGCCATGGACGATGCCGAAGGGCCGGGCCAAGGATCTTTGGATCAGTCGCAGCAGATGATGCCCCCTCTGATGTCGCCGCTCGAGCCGCCTCGTCCCGGCTTCTCGGGCATGGACGCCGACGGGTCCGGCTCGCCCACCATGGGCACAGGCACGCCCGGGTCAGCGTCTCCGACCGCGAGCGGTATGGGCTCGCCCATGCTCCGACCTCGCCGGCAGTCTCCAGCCGGTGCGTCGACCCGCAACCGCGTGTCGGGCCACTGGCGGTCGAGCATTGCCTTTGGCCTCGAGCCCGTCGACATGGATCCGGCCGCTGGACCCCCAGGCGTAACCGGAAGCCCGTACAGCGGCAGCAATAGGTCGTTGCTCAACCTCAACTCTCCCGCCCCAGCCGCCCCGGGAGAGATGGATTCACCGTCGGCCCCCTTTGCGCAATCGGCTCGTACACACATGGGCCGCAGCTACTCTGCCGGCAACCTGCAGGTCGTGGGCAACAACGGCCCGCCGCCCAGTCATGCCAAGGATCACTCTCGGCATGGCAGCACTGCGGCCGGCGGCGATACGGGCATGTCTTTCGATGACATCCTCAAGGGTATGGAGGATACCAAGATCAAGAAGAAGAAGAGCTGGCTTCCTGGGACGTGAAGAAGTCCCCCATTTTTTCGGAGCCATGAGGCCCTCGCCTCACATTTCATACTCGTCTTTTTTTTTTTTTATGATATCTTGGCGTTGTGCTTTTGGTACCCTCTTTTTGCTGTTTCTGGATTTAATCCCTAGACATTCTGCCGGCGTATTGTATGCGGCCCCTTGAATTATAAGCGTCTTCTCGTCAATTTCCTTGTGCTGCCCACCATGACATATATTTGAGCTACATGAAGACCTGTTACTGTCCTGATTTCTTTCTTTTTTTTTCATTTTTGCTCATTTTACCCCCATATCATGCACATGTCCTGTTGTTGATTTCACAAGGAAAAGCAAACAGCCGCTTCGAAACAAGCGACGACATAAAACCCCGATGAGGGATGGCATTTAGGTGAGTTGTTGAAGATGTACATTTGGCGTGCTTTCTTTCCATTCACCTCGTGCGTTATGGGGCAAGAAAAGCAATTGATAATAGTCAAGTCAAACTAATAGAACATAATTGACATTGAACATTCGAGTTCACAGTCTACATTTACACCGCATATGAAACTGCGGATCAACCCAAACCCACTGTCACCATGATTGGCCGCCCATAATTTTCCCCACAAAATGATGTGTTTATAGTTTGCAATTTGAAGCTGCTTTGGAAATCCTGTCTCTGTACTTTGACCAGGTTTCAGTCCGTCTTGAGAATATTAACCAAAGTCTTCATGTATTCACTCTCTATCAAAAATAAAGTCACATATTTATTTACCATCTTAGCTCCATTTAACAATGGCACCAAAGTCTTGCACCATCACAACAAGGTTGAAAAGCTGTAGGAAAAGCCAAGCAGATAAACATTATAACTATTGCAACACTTGGAAGCAAGAATAATAAAGATATAAGAATTACATGCCCTCCGCCTTAACAGATTTCAAAATGCTGCACCCACTCCCCCCACTTTGGAAGCGCGAATTCAGTCTCGGGCGCCAGGACCTCGGAGCTGACAAGCGATATGTGAAGACTTGGAACGGCACGTCTATCGACGGGTGTTCCATCGGCAAGGACTAGGCGAAATTGCAGCAGCCGCTTCAGGTAGGGCTCTACTTGGTCGACCTCCAAACTCACCAGCTCGTCATCGCCTACTTTTCCCGCCAGGTGCGAAGTCAAAGGGATCGTGCCAGAGACGAGGTTGGTCTTATTTATGCCAGCCCCTGTCGCCATGCCTATATTGTTGGGCGAGGCAAACATGCCAAGCGTTCCTACGAGATTGGGAGCAGATATCCAACTATCTGCCGCGGCCGGTGGGGAGCCATTAAAGACATGGATAAAATAAGTGGTCCCAAGCTCCTGTTTCTCGGCGTGTACATTGATGGTCCAGTCGCGGTAGATGCGGCCCCGATGCAATATTGAGCTCGACAAAGCACCAGTCGCTGCTGCATTGATGAAAGTGTTGCTGGTCTGGGCCTTGAAGTTCATTGATCTATGCAGGGACGATCGGGAATAAGCCAGGCGTGCGGGGCTCGACTGCCCATAGAGTCTATTGATGGTTGAGATGACCCGGATCTGGGCCGCTGTTTCATCCTCTGTCTGCGGCTGGCCAGCGAACCTGGCCCCGGCCGTCTCCTTATAGTTGTATTGGAAAACCTCGGGGTCTCTCACTGTGTCCGAGGTCCAGAAGGTGCCGTTCACGTCGGAGAAAAAAGGGGCCAGCAGAGTCCTGGAAGTCATGATATCCCCCGCCGAGGTTGTGTAAGACGCCATGCTCGCTGGTTGTGGTTCGATCCACACGTCTGGGTGCACGACCTGCCAGAGCGCAAACAGGCGATCGAGGTTGGTGTGATGCAACCAAAAGATTGGGTCGAACGATGAGAAGGGTATGTAGGTCATGTGTCCACCAAGTCCCGCGATGCTGTGTATGGCGTCGTGAACTGACTCGATCGAGTCGTGCCTGCTGTCTCCCTTTGGGAACCATGCCTCATTGCTAAAGGTGGTCCAGTTATCGTAGCTCGACAAGATGGTATATACGCGCTGCTGGAGCATTGCATGGTTTTGATCAAGGGCCAAGCCCACCTTTGTGTTGTTGGACGTTGCCCCTGAGTCTTGGCTGCTTGGTGAGCGAAGAGTTCGGTCCCAGTGATCCCACTACACAGGAAATGATGACATGGTGAGTTTTGACCACTTCTGACAAACACCAGTTCATGACTACGGCCCCATTGAGATACTAAAAGACGTTACAGCTGTCTGTTTCATATAGGGGTACTTACAGGCGCGATGTAAAAGGCAGAAGCGTCGAGGGGTCGGAATTCATATGCGTACAGGGGGTTTGAGATATTTTGTACTCCGTTGGGGCCAGCCACTTCTACCACAGGGCTTCCACTTACTGCCAAAGGCAGCAGGCTCTCGCCCTCTGGAGGCGTGGCTGCCCAATCCCAGTAGGGAATGCGAAAGTTGACAGCAGCGCGCTGGTATTGTTCTCGAGTCGATACATCTTGGTACCAGGACGCAATTTGCTGGATGTGGTTGTAAAGAATTTGCTGCAAAGTCGCCAAATCAGCTTGAGTGTTTCTCTTTCTCTTGATTACATAGACAGAGACCTCTTATTAAAAGAGAAACCTTGTGCCCCTTCTCATATGGTGTGACTGCGGAGCGAACCCCTCTATTTGTGTGGATCGTATCGGAGCTCTCTCGGGGAAGGCATTCGTCAGTATACCGGGGGACAAAAAAGCTTACCTCGTACAGAGCCAAGTATGGGCGATGCCAAGTTGGAAACAGTGTGTTCTCGTGGAGACAATAGCCTGCCAGCTCGTTTCCTGGCGTGGCCTGAACACCGTTCCATTCCACGAACGGCACACCGTGAATGCCTAAGCGCCCATGCGATGTTGATCAGCCTCGAGTTTCTCTCGTTCATCTCGTCATATCGATGTGAAAGGGCATGCTCTGCAGAAGAATCCCCAGAGCTCCGGCACTGCCAGACAACGTACCGGCGATTTGGTAGAACGAAATGGCCTCATCCTGGTCGTCAAACTGCATCAGGCTCAGGCCCAGAATGAATAGTGTCCATTTGTGGCCATCTTCCTGAAACTCTCGGATATCTTGACGCAGTGGCACCGATTTACTGTCGTTGGAACGACGGGCGCCCTTGGCAACAATGCGATTCCGTGGGTTGTTCCCATTCTCGCTGACCTGTCTCCTGATAAGAGGCCCTGTGTCGAACCCATAGTCATATGCTGTTGCGGCAATAACTGATGGGACTAGGCATGCAGCTCCGATGATGGCCAGCAGGAGTGGCGTGGCAGCTGGTGGCATGTTGATTTGATTTAAGCCGTGATCCAGCAGCACTCGTGCGAGCCAAATACAAGCCCGGGATCCGTCTATGAGCCCAAAATGCTCAAGACTAGAACAAATCAGGGGATGAGTCCGATTTGAGTCGGATATTGCTAGTTCCTTGCTCCCTAAGCAAAAAGAAGGGAAAGGCCACTTGGTCTGGAATCAGGGGACAGGGGCGCGGTTAGAAAAACTGTAAGTCGAAAGACATAATAAGGTACTTGAGAGGGACGCAGGGGCAAACAGGACTTTGAGGGCAACCTGAAAAATCGACAGCATCAACAGAGTCTTGTCCGACACTCAACCCTGTCTGTCATCCATCGGCATACACTCGGGAATGCGCAGAAGGCTTGTGACACGTACCAAGTCAAGTTAAGATGGGAGAAATCTGCCCACCTCTGTGCTACTGCGGCAGCAGGTAGGGAAAATAGGCAGGTAGACATCAGTAAAGGCCTTTTCGCCGGTTTTGCGATGAGTGTTACCCAAGGAAGTCACCACTCGGCCCAGACGCCCAGACACGTAGACTAAACATTAAATCGGAAATCAAACATGTCAGGTGTCACTGACAATGCTTCTTTCAGTGTTCCCACAAAAAAAAGGCCTTTGGATAAGAGTCTTCATAAAGTTGGAAATGAGGTGTCTTTGATGTCGCTCGATATCTATTCGGAATGGGAGACATATCACTGGGGTAGATACCGGGTCGGGAGGTGGTGACGTAGGTATCTCAAGCAATATATATTTAGTTTTGCACATCATGGAAGGTATCTCAGGTATGTATGGGGCAAGAGGACTAATGTACCTTCCGCGTACCAACATCAAGTGCATTGCCTTGACCACCCACCCCCCTGGGGTTCATCGAAGAGATCCTAGCCCGGGAAGGTGTAATCTCTCGCCCAAAACCCAAGTCGTCACCAGTCAAGTCCTGTGCGCAGGTATCCTCCAACATCAGTGGGCTCTTCATAATGCCAATCAAAGAAAATCAACACCGGACAAGTGCATGTCGCACGCGGGCGGCGACATGACCAGGCGAGAACTGGATGCTTGCACGAGCAGAAACGGTATGAAAGCCAGTCGGGCGACGGCTAAGCTTTTCCACGATGATTTGTACACCAGGTGGAAGAATTTGAAATCAGGGTAGAGTAAAGATGTCACCAAATGGAGATTGAAAAGATGCGGTTCGGAAGAAGAAGAAAATCAAGTTGTTTGTATTTGATGAACGCCCCTCATATCAAGCCAACAAAACGGCCGAGATTAATGCAAAACACACAAGCACACTGGTCGCCTCGCCCAACCTCATCCCTGGTCCACACACTTAGTGCACAGGCGGAAGCGCGACCATCGAGTTTCCAACACGGAAACCATCCACGCCTGCCCGCTTGATAGGTCCCTTGCGTGGCGCATCTTTGGGGTCAACGCGGTACTTGAGTTTGACACCCATGGCTGCCAGCTCCACGTCCAAGAACTTGAGCGCTCCCGGAACAACCACGACGGTGGTGTTGTCACCCCCGATCCATTGGTTGCCCTGTCCATCCTCCCATATCTCACCTTCGAGCGTCGTGAGATCAACATCCTCGTCAAGACTATCCAGACGCTGCGCACAACTCCTGCACCTGACCGTGTTGACTTTGCGTTTACCGACAAATGGTGACACTGTCGGCTGCACTGAAAGGAATGTGCCACAGGTCCGGCAAATCCACGACCTTGTATAGTCTGAGCAGTTTAGCAGGCGATCCTGCAACAGGAATGCCGTCCCGTGGGCCAAGAGGGCGTCACGCTCCATCTCTCCAACTCTGATACCACCACCTCGTTTTCTTCCCTTGATCGGTTGACCGGTTGTCGGAACCACCGGACCCGTCGTACGTACTTGGAACTTGTCGTTAACCATGTGTCGTAGCCTCTGGTAATATACCACCCCGATGTATATGTCCGCCGCCAATTCCTGACCAGTGATACCGGAATACATTGGCTCGTTACCGTGATAATTGTACCCTGCCTTCATGAGCTGATGGCCAAAGTACTCGGCAGCCGTGTTTTGCTCGTCAAACTTGAAAGGGGTCGAGTCCTGGGCAAGCCCGTGCAAAGCTCCAGACTTTCCCGCAAGCGACTCGACAAACATACCGATCGTCATTCGAGACGGGAAAGCGTGCGGGTTGATGATGACATCTGGCTGCATTCCCGACTCCGAGAAAGGCATATCAATCATGGGCCACTTCTGGGACGCCACACCTTTTTGTCCGTGGCGTGACGAGAACTTGTCACCAATCACAGGAGATCGTGGTATCCTGAACTTGATCGACACCGTCTGCAGCGGCTCTGTGCCATTTTCGTTACCGACAAGGCGAATCTCCTCGACAAAGGCCGTTTCTGAGTCTTTGTACTTCTCATAATGTGTGAGCCCATCGCGGTTGACCAGCTGATCACTGTAATCCGCCGAGACAGTGTGCCAGGCGGCGATGATATCACCTTGCTCAACCTTGCTACCAATGCGTGGCAAGCCGTCCAGATCCAGCTTCTCAAGATCTCGCGCCTTTACGGTTGTGTTGGGGGCAAAGCCAAACATCTTGGTGATATGCTTCGTCGACCGTGTTCTCGAGTCATCCTTGAGCGTGATCTTCTTGGTCTTGTAGATCGTTCCATGTCCGAATCCTCGCTCGTGGGCCGACTTGTTGATGATCATAGCGTCGTCCATGTCGTACCCCGTGTATGAAATAACGGCCACAACAGCATTCATGCCGTTAGGGAAGTTGTCGAACCCATACTCGTTATGAAGCGGGGCTCGGACAATTGGTGTTTGGCCGGTTTGGATGCGGTACATCTTGTTATCTGTTCGACGACTGATGGCTGCTCCCGGAGTTCCCATAGTTTGTTTACCCATTTGACATTGATACATGTTTCTTGGTGACTGGTTGAAGTCTGAGAAGGGTGTCATGTTGGCCAAGATTGACAGCATGTTTGTGGGATCGAACTCGACGTGGGTCGACTCGCCCGAGACGATTTCAGGCTCGGTACAAGCGATGGACATGTAGGGCTGCTCGTGCGTGCCTACAAAATCTTCCTTGTCGAGGGGGAGATATTTCACAGGCCTAACCATCCTAGAGGGCTGAGATGCCATATATATTCCAGGGTAGGAGCCCCCGTTTGATGGAGGCACCAGACCGATCTCCATGTGTACTGGAACGCCATGCGAGCCTTCGACCTTCCAATACCGCAGTGTGTCTGCTATGGTACGAGATTGTTTTGGTGAGCACCATCCGAGAATTTTCCCGTCGAGCATCACAGGTACGCTCTCCTCGGTGTCCGCCGATGAAGTGTCCACCACCCCGAGCTCAGTGGCGAGCCTCGGGATGGCGGAGACATCTACTGCGTCTGTCATAATCTTGCACTTGTGCGCCAGATGATTCAGAAGCCCGCAAGGGGAACCATCAGGCGTGTGCACAGGGCACAAAAAGCCCCAGGATTCTGGCAGAAGCTTGCGGACTGTTGTTGTCTTGAGTTGGGCAAAGAAGCTACCACGATGTACCATGCGGAAGTGACTGATAAAACGCAAGAAGTTCAGCTTCTCCGCAACTACCACAAACCCGGATGTTTGCTGTAGATCCAGGCCCGATGGGCTCTGAAGGTTGCCAGTAGACAAAAAGTATTCCAGGCTGTTTCCAAGGTTTTCGTTTGTTCTTCGGAAGATGTTGGCGGGGAAGTCTTTTTCAAACGCGGCAGAAGTGAACGTGTTGGCGGGTGATCTCCGGAGATAGTCTCGCAGCGCAGCCCTGAGTGACACTGCCACAAACTCCTCCAACCGCTCCTTGAGGATCATGCCGTACAAATAACCCCCTAGCAAAATCTCCTGATTTTGGACCGCATCCGGGTTGTCCACTGCGCATTCGCCAGCGACGAGAGCGTATAGTTTCCTCATCATCACGAGGATCATTCGAAACTTGTCGGCATCTTGTTGTTCAGTCACGTCATGACTGCCTAGGTGCACAAGCACTATCTTCTTGAGGAACTCAGTGCCGACATCGTAGTGAGACATGGAGTCCTGGACGCCGAGAACAACCCTGAACTTTTCGCCCAGGTAAGCCCTGGTCTTTGACTTGCTGTATAGGCCATAGGACTTGTATGTACGCAAGAGAAGCTCGACACGATCCGTCAGGAATGAGTTTCCCACCCCCTTAGACCCGGGCGGGCCGCACAACCCCTCAAAGATTTCACTGTCGTTGGTCTCCACTAGCGCCTTCAAAATCATCATAACGGGGACCAGATACTCGTTCTTCCTCCATGAGAAGCGGAATGTGACATTTCCGTCGTTGAGATAGTGGAGCACGTTGGTTTGAGAGGTTTCGTCGGGGCGGACAGACCGCAATATGATACCGTATGGCGTGTAAGCCGGGCCTCTGTTCTGAAAACTCGGACGGTTGATGGCCAAGGGGAAATTTCGTCGGTTTAGCAAGAGCAACCGGATGATTTTTTCATTGCCGTTCACAATGAAGTAGCCGCCAAGTTCCTCGCTCTCTTCCTTGCGCTGCACAAGCAGGGCGGGCGAGTTGCCTTCAAGATGGCATCTGTTTGACTGTTATAGTGTAAGTATTCAGCATATTGAAGCATGTCGGACCCTGGCAGAACAACTCACCTTGACCATGATGGGCATCTGGCCGATATCACGGACACACTCCTTCAGTTCACCATTGTTGATCTGGTACTCGAACGTTGCAGAGAGTTTGCCCCTGTATGATACATGACGCTCTCGACACTCTGCGGGAAATATCTCTCGTGTCTTGGCGAATTTGTTGGTAGTCGGCACCCAGGACTTTTGCAAACTGACTTCCTTGATCCGTACTGAAAGCCTATTCCTTTGCGACAATGGCATGCTGGCATCGCCATCCAAGAAGTGTTTGGTCCCGATATCCCTGATGGCATGGTCTATGAGGCCCGGCTTACCATCGTCCCTGAAAAGCGCATTGAAGGACTCAATGTGAGGATTGACAGCAATCTGCAGAGCGGGGTATGCCGAATGATCGGTCGGAGGATTCCGGAAGAGGTTTTCACGGCGAAGGGTGTTGTATTCGTGATCCCACTGGGTGCTGGTGGCGGCGGGAGCCATGGTTTCGAGCTGTGCGCCGCGACTGGCGGCAAGCTGGGAGGGCAACTGAGCCCAAGTCTAGGTTGATTATTCTGATCCGATCAGGCAGTGCCAGCCATTAACTCAGAGACCGCAGTTGTGCTAGTACTACCCCTCCCAGTCGGGGTTATGATAAAAATTTCTTTTTTGCTTAGACAAGCCCAGATGCCTCCTGCCTCGTCGCGTTCGTTGAACCAGTTCGAGCAAACATTACCGCGGGGACGGCACGATGGCGCCAGGGGAAGAAAAAAAAAAGTTCGATAAGGAACAATTGACTGAATCGATAAGAGCTGCGATAAGCGTAATTTTCATGGCGCTGAGCCACGTGATCACACCCATTGTTTATCCATGTCAAACTTTGATGCGGGGCGCGAAGGCAAGGTAAAACACAGCCAGCCGTCCAAGAAGCCGGCCACATGGCTGGAATATATATCTTCTTAGGATTATCTACGATCTCATTACCCAAGTACCATTTATTTGACGCTAGTTGGGGCCATATATTGCACGTCGAAGCCATAGAGGTTTGAGGCTGTCACTTTAGACAGGACGAAGCAAAACCTCCAGAGACTGACAGACCTAAAGGGTGGCATTGGCCAGTCACCATGGAGTTTCTCCACTACCTAAACATTTGCATGTTCCTCCTAGCTGCGTAAATACTTCCAGGCTAAACTATTTCAGGTGCTAAACACCCCCTTGCTCATTCCTCTGCATCGGCGGCAAATGTGATAGCGGAATTACCTAACTTGATCTTTGGAAGAACATGAGTCTACAGTGTGTACCCATGACCATCCTTGCCGCCGCCGCATTAGATTTACGGCGAACAAGCACGCTGGCGGGAAGGCCTCACTTCAGGCCTCGTTTCGCAACATCGAGGGCCACCCTTTTGCAGGCCAACGTCGAGTGTTTGTTGAACAAAGCACAACCAGTCATTTGAGCAGGTTAGTAGGGTTGTATGCGTATGTAGCTTTTTTGGACAAAGATATGAACAAGTACGCTCCAGACGAACTTCACGCATGGGTCATCCTCATGCCTCGAGACCCGCTCCCTTCATGCATCATCGGCAGATCAACTCACGACTCAACCTGGTATATGGGACAGATAGGTATAGGGAAAGACAACTCTGCGCTCGATCGATCCATGGCCTGCGTATTGCGTACTAATTTTACAGTTGCACCATGTCACCTAGGAATCAGGGTCATTGAAACTAAGTGGACATGTGCGTGGACCCAAGCGCCAGCAAGACGGTCATTTGGGTGATGGTATTACGTAGAAAGGGCGGTTACTTTGGGCACTCATTACTGCAATGCATCCAGTCACTCACTATTGACTACCTGATCACTACTGGTTGCGTCGTAGATGCTTGAATGACTACACTGGAACAGTCGCGTAAAATAGAAGATGCACACTGGCGAGTACTCCTCCAGACGCAACATCGATTTGGCCCAGACCACACAACAAGACTGAAGGCCGTGGCAGGCTAACTTATTTTATTGTCAAGGCTGCTTGCTGTACGTTTACGGTCTGTGATGGGACAAGTCGAGTGGACTCTGCACAGAATTAGGTCAGGTCACGCCGTATTTCACAGTCTAAACACTGCGGTAGGCGCCTCGGAGCTAGGCTTGCTAGGAGAAGTGCCCTGGTAAGTATAGTATCGGCGGTTTTTAATCCCTCCCCCAAAATTGATAGATAGCTCGAGCACATGCAGCGCGGTTGCCTTCTTCAACTGTACGTCAATCTCTTGACTGTCCTATCCAAGGTGCGGTACACAGTGTAGGCTGCTTTGCATTTTGGTAAGGTACCTGCTTCGTAGGTTGTCCTGCATGCCTTGGTTTTTCGAGGTTCTACCCTGCTGGGTTGGCTGGATGATAGCCTAGCCCGATGGTGCAATTGTCCTTTTTTTTTTTTTTTTTTTTTTTTTTTTTTTTTCCTGTACATTTTGCTGCCGGCCGCCACGGCACCCAACCACGCATTGGCCGCAGGCTGTTTGTCCGCCATCATCCTCCCGATCCATAACATGACCCGTCTGAACACCGTTCAACCTGTCAAGATTGCAACGGGCCATCATTTCGAGACTGACCCGCCTTACCACTCGCTTATTGGCCGCCTTGTCGTCGACCTGACTTCTTGGGTAGACTTCAACCCCGCGGCCTCTGTTCGTCATTCCTTTTTGTTTCTTGTTTCTGTCGCCCTCGTTGGTTCCCTCCGGAAGAAGGACGTCAAACATTCCCCATCACGTCGCATCGGAGCGAGGCCATTCCTCTAGTCTAGAGGAGCCTCCTTTGTTTGAGTGGTGGCCGCCCCCAACAGCAGCCTTGGGGTTCAAGAGCGATAAACCAACAATTACTTAAACTTGGGGGTCGTGTCGTTACTTCAATATTGCATCGCAATCTTACTTGTGCATTTGTGACTCGGCGCCGCTGCCGCGTTTACTGTACACCGCAGTACCCACCTTTTGCAATCCCATACTACTGCCGCCTAACTGCCTTCCGCTACGTCAACCACCTACCTACTTTAAGGCAGCCTTGAAAAGCTGTTCAGCCTCTCTCGCTCCGTCTATGTCCAAACAGCCGCCGTCTATTTTCCTGCATTCTGTTTCTCTATCAACAGCACATGCCAAGGGCGAGGAGCTTCGGCGTGTGCCGCGTGCAGCATTGTCACATTCGATCCCTGCCCACCATACTTGTTCTTTGAGTCCGGCGACCCATTTAATCCTAGCTCCAGATCTGCATTATCGAAAGCTTTGGCACTTCACTGCGACCCTTTTTTTTTAATAGTTTTTTTTATCAAAGCCACCTTGTACCCCCAAGACAGAAAGACATTCAAACAGACAGGGTGTCGTACGTCACCGTTGCATGTTCCGACTGTTTGTCCGTTTTCTACCAACAGTGTGTCCACTCAGCAAACCTGCCGCAGCAGCACCAAGGCCAAATAAAAAGAACACCGAATATTCCGAAAAGGAGTACTTTTCTCTGGAGTTTATACGACTTGTGCAAGTCTTTCTGCGCAACACGTTCCCAGAGTGCGACCCCACCGACAAATCGCGAGCCCGCCTTTGCTCAGCTTAGCAAGCAGACCGCATTCCTGTCCGGGTCAGGTGCTTGTGCCAGCCGAGGCTCCGCAGACCCGCACAGCGTCGTTTGTGTTCAAGCTGTTTGTGTGTGTCTAAGTCCCGCCCCGTGTCCGGCATCACTGCTTTCGCTTCTCGTCTCCACCCGTGTTCGAGCCGGCCACCGCTTCTTTTCTGCAGCGGCGGAGTACTCTTCTTCGTTCCTAGGCCGCACCCTGCGCTGCATCCTTCGTCCCGGCCGTCGGTCGGCTTTCTGCAACACGCTGGAACAAGCCTCATCCCCGGAGTTCAAGTGAGAATAGACACCCCCACCAATACAGTGGGGCCATATCACCATGGCTGCCATCATCAAAGGCCTTTACGACTGGTTGCTCAGAACTTTTTGGTACGCCTTCATCATATTTCCTGAATTTTCATACGCTTCCGATAAGGCGGAATTGCGGCGAATAGAAAGACTCGCAAGCTTTACCGCTGCATGATGTCGGTGACATACTGATTATGCTTGCCACCATAGGGCAACCGAGATGGACGTGACCATGATTGGACTACAAAATGCCGGCAAGACATCTTTGCTGCGAGTTCTTTCGGTAAGTCTTTTTCGATTTCTCTCAAGTCAAACGAGGGGGGGAAAGAAAAAAAAAAGAAAGAAAAATAAGCAAGGCGAGAACAAGAAGCATGAAAAAGGCAAGGAAAAAAGGCCGGGATGCTAACTCAATGGCTTACCACGTAAACCTGCACACAGGGTGGCGAGTTTACCATAGAGTAAGTGTGCTTCTGCCTCGTGAACCCATGCGGCCACGCCACTGACCTTTACTTAGCACGATCCCCACTGTTGGCTTCAACATGAAGAAGGTTCAACGGGGCCATGTCACAATGAAATGCTGGGATATGGGAGGACAGGAACGGTTCCGTGGCATGTGGGAAAGATATTGCCGCGGCGTGACAGCGATTCTTTTTATTGTGGATGTGGCCGACTTTGACCAGATACCAACGGCCAAGCAACACTTGCATTCATTGATGGCCTGCGAGTCTCTTATGGGTATACCGCTTCTGGTACTCGGTAACAAATCCGACCTACCGGACAAGTTATCGGTCGACGAGCTGATTGATGCCATGGACCTGAAAAGCATAAACACGCGCGAGGTGTCTTGCTATGGAATCAGCGCCAAAGAGGAAACGAACCTGGATGCGGTTATCCAATGGTTGATGAAGTACTCTAGCAAATGAAGTCGTCCCCCCTTTTGTTTTCACCAATTTTTTTTTCTGGGGGATGTATGTGTGTGCGATCCTCTTGTTCTTGTCGGCTTGATAACAGAACGACGATTTTAGCGATGGAATACTTGCTATATCTTTTTGTGCTTGCTTCATGGTTGGGCGTTTGCATATGGGAATGCGAGCATATTGCAAAGCCGGGTATTGCGCATTTTTTATATATATAAATATTTTTCAAGTACTTTTGTTTCACCTGCTAGTGAAGGTTCCAGTTGGCGACAGAAATGATGAGCTTTTGAAAGAGACTTAAAAAAAAAAAATAGCCTTCGATATATCGGCTAGTGGCCACGGTCCGGATCAAGGATGTATCAATTGCGACCTGAAGCACCAAGGTAAATGCTGCCTAGATGGATTCGCAATTTCTTTATGTATTTATTGTTTGTGAAGACTGGTATCGAATTTGTCATCTCTTTTCTGCTCTAGGTCCTGACAAAAATGCGACTGAACAATGCACAGGATTTTGGGTTGGTGTTATAAAGAATTTCTGGATAACAATTCCCCATACTTATATAGCATATCAAGTTGCCCAGCGTCATTTTGCCAACTCATCAGTGCATACTGGGATCCTCCCGTCCTGCAGCGAGCCCAGAGAAGCTCCGTGATTGGTGCCGTGCGGAGGGGTACGGCAGCACCGCAAACGCCAGCAAGTACTTATTTATTTACAGTAGTACCTAGATTTGTCTCTCGGTAGTCAGACCTGCCTGTGTTTGGTGCTGACTGGCAGGCAGTTGGCATGGACCCAGTCGAACCCAATCGAAAACAAAATTGGCAGACCCTGGCTTTGCCACGACCCTCCATGGCACGGTGATATGGAGCGGAGAGCGGAGTCGCAAGGGAGATCGCCGAAACAACAGCCACTCCGTTTTACTGGACTGGCAGTCAAGCAGAAGCCATGTGGCAGAGCAATTTTGGCGCTGCGGTAACATGTACTGTAGGTTTGCTGCCAATTACGTGATAGATACAAGTAGGTTTGGATCAAGTCGCAGACTAAACCCCGTGGGGTTCATTCTGCGAATTGCAAGACATCAATCGCCCAGGAGTCATCCAACAAGTTTTACGAAAGGTATACGCGCGTCGTGCTTCAAGTGGTGTACGCGGAATGTGGGCTACAAAAGTCAAGAGCAGTTGGTTGGTTCCATCAGCAAAGACTGTGCTATCGTCAATTGAAAAGGTGCAATTCGAATTCGAACATCGTATCGAAGTACTGTACTGCAAAGTTGCGTGGCATGGGGATAGTGACGGAGGGGATCGACCATGCAGGCATCATTCCAAATTCCGAGTGGAGCAGCCAACTCAAATGCCATTGTGGCTGAGCTGAGCGAATGGCATCACAAAAGATGCCATTCCGCAGCCTGGTCGCAGCGGAAGGGTGATGTGCCCACGTCCGACCTCCTCAAATTGATTGTCAGAAGGATTCCCGGACGCCCAACCAAGTCAGCTCAATTCAGTACCTTTATTGCGAAAGGGAGAATATGATTCTGCTAAGACAAATGGCCAAGTAGATGCGGATCTATGTAGGCTAAAATACGAGCTTTATATGTATACAATGTACTGCACGGTGTGCCTATGCATTTTTTGAGGTATCCATGCAGCATGGATTGCACGTCATGCATGCAGCTGTTTGCTTTTTTATATTTCATGCCGGATCTTCTCACCTCACTCGGTCTACGTACTGTACATATTTGGCCACCAAGGGATACCCGATTGGAACCTACTTGCTACTAAACCAAGTGCGAAAAAAGTTGCGCCTGACCTTCCAAGTAGACAAATAACAAGCACTGACATGGAATCCGATGGAAATGGCGACAAGCAGGAAGGCTGCCTCTGACTTTGGTGGTGGGTGGCGCAGTTTGAGCAAAAAGGCAAAAAATGTACTTTGTAATTCAAGGACAGTCATGTTTCTCCGCCTGATGATGCGCCAAGCCTGCATCTGACTGGCTCATTCCAAATCACTGAACATGACCAAGACCCTTGGCAGTCCACTGCTTGCGACGCTTCTCTAATAAACGCCAGCGGTGTCCCAGCTTAATGGATGACACCCACGCCTGTAACCCATCTTTTTCTTCGCTGAACCATTACGACAATCGCGGGCTTTTTTTCTTTTTCGTTTGATCGGACCCAAGCCATCAATTCATCCAACGGACTTTTTTTCTTTGTTTTTACTTTCTTCTCTTTGACGACTTTCACCGAATTACTCCCGACACAGACTAGTGCTACTTCTCTAGAAAGCAAGCATATTGGTTGTTCTCGACCCAAACGCCGAAAATAGAATCGGGATATCCGCAATCCGCGTTTCGCATTTTCAAGTACGACAAACCATCACCGAAAGCACGAGTCGACTCTATCAAAACCACCGCGCTCATCTCTAGAAGTACCGCCGTCTTCTTCAACTAAAAACACCGCCTCACTGCATTCATCGGCGAACAAACGAAGAGTCTCTGGCATGTCTGTCATCACACAGGCATCGGCCATGTTGGCCAAGAGAGCTGATGGATGGTAAGTGCTTCCTTGTCCTTCGCGGCAAACCATCGGCGTTTTTAGGTGAAATGGGCCCCCGACTAACCTCGCAATTTATGAAAATCATAGTCCCGATGGATATTACCGGTCTGGAAACTATTGTTATCGTGGATCTGGATGGTACTGGTGGGGAAGAGTATGGTTTTCCTTCTTTTCCTCAATTGCAATGTCTTATGTGTATTCTGCCCAACCCTGAATGACTGGATGCTAACATGGCTTATTCTGCAGTGGGTGCTGACCGCGCTTGTCCTGATCGGAATCATCGTCATCATCATGCTCATCGCACGTACGAGCGCCCGCCGACGGAGGGCACGCGGCATGACGCCAATCTACGGCACTGGATGGGTTGGTCCGAAGCCGACGGCGTACCAGAACAACCCGAACACCTACTACCCGCCTCCGCCTCAATACAGCGCCAACCCCCAGCAGCCGCAGTACACTGGCACGACGTTCAACCCCAACGACGGCTACTACGGCGGCCAACAGTCCGGCGTTCAGCCTCCGGCCAACACATACGCTCCCCCGCAACATAACGCTACGCCTGCTGCCGGTGGCGATAACTACGCCCCTCCTCCTGGCCCTCCCCCGGGAAAGTAATTGCATAAAAAGGACGTTGAATTCGAGGATATATGATGCATTGCGATGATAAGACGGGGTTGCTAGTGCTGTCAAGAAGCTTCCTATACGATCACAAGTTGGAGGGAGATGCTAGACTGGATTTTTCACATGGTCTGAATTCTTTATCGATTCAGTCTTAATGCTACTAAGATAGTAATTACGCGAATTACCCACTTTAACGACAACTTGGGTTCACAAGCGCACTGAGTCTGTTTTCATGTTTGTGTGTGCTTTGATTTTGCTCGTCTAACAAGGAAAGCGAAGACGGAGACTTGCTGAATTTGAGACCGAATGGCCTAGATGGGTGGAATTATGGAGTGGAAAGATGCATAGTATCTGCTGTTGCGACAGTCAACCTTAACTTCGTCTAAGAAATCCGCCATGTTTCTCTGAGTGCTTCAGGATAGCGGCCGAAGTATCCAATTGGCAAAGAGCCCATGCATCAGGATGTATACAGTTATATGTAGACAATGACTGCATGGGCCGGGGTAGTCGAGACTTGGACGGTTTACCTTTTACAGTGATTACAAAAGTGGAAGGTTTCAACATGGCTGGTTAGATAGGTATTATATACATACATAATACAGTTGCAGTACCTTGCATGTGTCTCCACTCTGCCTCCATATCCAGAGGAGCATACTGTGAAGTGCCAATGGATTTCGATGCCACACCCTCCACTAAAACTGCCTATTTAGAGTCTACTATAATTGATCATGTCCTTTTCCATTGCACTCATTTGTTTATGGCTCTTGTTTTTTCTTTTTTTTTTTCTTTTTTTTCTTTTTTTTCTTTTTTTTTTTTTTTTTCTTTTTTTTTTTTTTTTTTTTTTTTTTTTTTTTTTTTTTTCTTTTTTTTTTTTTTTTTCTTTTTTTTTTTTTTTTTTTTTTTTTTTTTTTTTTTTTTTTTTTTTTTTTTTTTTTTTTTTTTTTTCGGGCGCTCATGGCTTTCAGCCCCATCCTCGCAGCTGAAGCACATACGACATTACTGCACCCTCTAGTCTAGTGCTAATTGTTCGCACTGACCATCTAGAAAACGTAAACACTTAATGTAGGGCGACAGACCAGGCGCAGGGCAAGCCAACATGCATTTCAGTTACCAGGGTTACTGCATTGTACACTCTGCCGAATTCACAAACTACGTCCTTGCCCAACGAAATGTATGTGCACATATCATGTTCATCCTTAGTTGAAACGGTGTGAAGATCAGGGGTAAGGTACACGGATAGCATCAATAGGTATCTTAATCTACCGCAAGTAAGCAGGATATGCAAGTATTACCATGCTTCATAGTAACTATAATACATAAAATACCACCATTAAAAAAGAGCTCGCTCCAATAATTACTTGCCGAAGGCGGAGTGCTGTAGACATGCAGGCAATGTGCGGGTGATAACGATGTACCCAAACCCACATAGAAAGCGGAGTTGATCTTTTGAATTTGAATGCATCTTTATTTCCAGCCGTGGATCCCAAACCAACCTTTTGAGGATGGCCGCCCCCAACCTCCAAGCCCCCTGAATAACCCAGCTGTTCCCTCCTGCTAAGAGGGATTGCTATGGTACCATAGTACGAAGCCCATTACAAAAAGTCAGCCAAGGTTTGGCTGGGCGGGCTGCTACCGAACTCAGCCTTCGAGCATTGAACCTTTGCTCGTCGATATTCACCTCAGCTTCTCGGTTGCGACAGCCGAACTGATCTAAAACTCCAGGGAAAGCCTGCGAATCCTCGACGGGAACCACAGACATCAGACTAAGAATCTGACATCTTTAGCTTCTGCAGCCGTTAATTGATCCTATCGTAACGGCCTAGGTTTACGAACTTCGCACATGTATGGTCAGCGCTCAATACTTTGCCGTCTGCGACCGTTGCACAGCCCTCGAAGAGTTTCAGCAAGGGGATTTCTATTGGCGGCCAAGGCGCCAAAGCTTTCCACTAACAACGGATAACCCTGTCCTGTGCCTTACATAGTGCCGTGGATCCACATCCCAGCATTAGAATACTCCACTTTGGGGGGCCCGACTTGTCAATTCGCTGTGTCCCCAGATTTTCTGATGTACCTAATTACTTCGCACCTTAGTAATTATTGTGTCCCAGTCCCTTGGGGCGGTTGGCTCTTCTCACTCAAGCGCATTCATTCTCCTTCAACCTCCCTCTTTCGTGAAAGCGGCTGCCGACGACAAAGTTTTGTTGTTTTTCTATTTTTTCTTTTCTTTGCTTTTTGCCTTGAAAAGCGTGTTGACGCCTGCGACGATCTTTTTTTATTTTATTTTTATTTTTTAACACTGATTGGCCGTCGGTCGCAACTCTCAATCCGCTCCTTTTGCACCATCTCATTTCTTACATGTTCTCCTTTGCTTCCAGTGTTCACCAGTGACTCTTGTCGGCCCGCGGTTCCTGCACAATCTCGACCCTGTTGCTCACATCCAGCAGTCGCCTCACCACCATCGGATTATAGCAGACAATATCAGACCAGCAATATACAGAGAAAATCAGACAAAACAACAAACTGCAGTGTATTTTCGGCTGTCGGCGCGGATATTTGGACTACTGTGATTGATTTCATCGGCGATATTACAACTTCTTTCTACGATCATTGTCGATACACAATGCTTGTTTTGTAGCAGCCCTAATCCGAGGTCGCTAAGAATTTGCACGTTCATTCCGTCTACGCCTCACGACTATTTGCGCTCTTCACGAACCGGAAAACAACCGCGCATGAAATTGGTGCCATTTCTACTACCTACTGCACGCTTGTTGTCTGGGGCCGCATACCCGTGTGGCTGAACAGACAATCGAGATCTTGGTCTTGATCAGAAATCAGGGGCATTCTAGAATTGGACCCTGGACCCACAGAATAGGAACAATGCCGTCAATCGACGTCGCCATGGCGAGGAGCCTGAGGGGAGGAGCCATGGGTTTAGTGGCCGCTTCGCTGCGGCCAGTGTTGGAACGCAGAGGTATCACAGATTCGGCCAACGATATTAAAAACAGTTTCAGCAGCTGGGACAACTGTATGGCGGCCACATACTGCAAGTGAGTAATAGCATTCTAGAGAATGTTGGGTAGGTCTAGAAGTTTGCTAACATGCCGAATTTCTTGTCCCCGACAGATGGCCAGTTATCGCCGTGATCGTTGTTGTCGGATTGATCATATTCTCGGTGGTAGTATGTCTGGTCCGTTGTCTGTGTCTGGCCAAGTCTTGCTGCTGCGCCTGTTTCTCTTGCCTCAAATGCTGTGGAAATTGCTGTGGCTGCTGTGACCCGCCCAAAGGAGCACCGCACAAGCACCTGGATGACCCTTACCACAACGCCCCTCCTACGCAACCTTACCGCGCGCAGGCCCCGATGACAGCAGGGCCAACTGCACCCGCATCCGCACCCACTGCCTTTGCTGCACACCAACCTCCCAAGTATGCAGAGTTCGATGTCAGCAAAAAGAGCTCAGGAAACGATGATGCACTGCCGGCCATGCCAACTTGGGAAGAATCTGCCACTACGAAGGTCATGGTGGAGGAAACTGTTGAGCTGGAAACAATCAAGAAGCCTGCGGCCTCGACCACTAGTCTGCACCAGCAAAGCGCTCCTTTGATGGGTGCTCCGACGGTTGGCCCGGCGAGTCCGATGTCTCCCACCTATCGTGGTAGTCCCTACGGCGGCTACGATGCCGGTGCTCATGATCCGTACAATCGCAACGGCCCTGGCTATGGTCCATATGGACAGGGATCGGTACCATCTCTTGACCAGGGATATGGAGCGGCTGGCACGATGGCACAGGGCCAAGGGAGGAGAACCCCCGGCAGCATGAACCGCGGACCCAGCCCGTATGGTTCCCGTCCCGGCCCTGGCGTGGGAGGTAATTACGACGGCTACAACGACCAGGGATATGCTGCAGGTAACTCCCAAAATCCGCCTTATGGCCGTGATTTAGCCAGAAGACCCTCCGCCCCAGCTCATCAAGGGGGGTATGGTTACGATGACATGCCCGGGAGGACGCCTTCCGCCCCTCCCATGGCAAACTATGGCTACAACGATGGGCCTAGAAACTCTGCGGCACCGCAAGGAGGATACGGCTACAATGGTGGATCCAGGAGATCGCCAGCACCGGAAGGAGATTATGCCTACAACGATGGTTACGACAGCCGCCCTCCACAGCGTGATCAATACTCGCCCCTCGGCTCCCAAAATCCTCCTCCTCAGCGCTCGTACACGAGCCCTATGCCCACAGGCCCATCCGTGCCTATCCAGAACAACAGCAGCTATGACCTGAACTCGGCAAGCAATAGGTCGCATCAGGACCAGGGCTATGATGATGGTTATGGTCACCCCCAGCCACAATCTCAACAGAACACGGGTGGTTATAGGGGAAATAACCGCTCACCTCAGCCTCTAGTACGATCAAACACAGGCGACACCGCCTACCCGGGCTTCAAGGCTTACCAACCGAACGCCCAGAACGATTACAGGTAGAACACCTTCGCAAGGCCAGTGGCCCACATAGCTTCCTGCCCACATAATGATCAAGTATGATACCCCATAACTTGCTCTCGTGAAACATCCTAATAAATTTTCTTGTACATTTCTCTCGTGCACGAGTTTCATTCTTTTGGTTGTCGTGACCGTCGGTTCCCACACACACACACTTACGAAAGCTTTGAAAAGAAATAAAAAGGGGGGTAGGCAGGTTTATGGCTCTTGAATAAAGACCATCTCGAAAATGGGTCTATCTCGTTCTCCTCATTCGCTTCTCTGTATATTTTAGACCGACTACAGTTTTTTGTATGCTCTGTACATCTTGGCTTGATCTCACTATATATATCCCAAATATAATGACTTGATTTGGGCAAAACATAATTTGTTCTTCTCATGAACATACTGAACGCGGGGTGGCGTATGCTTGTTAACTCTTAAGATTGAGTCCTCCTGGCGGCAATGATGTATCATGCATTCCCCAATACATATACCCTATGCCCATTCACAAACTTCTCCGTCAGTTCAACATGCCAATGAGGTGCGAAGGACATGTTGAGGGCCTTGGTGTAGTATCCTGACTTAATGTCCATCTGCCGTCTAAGGATGCTTACAACTGACGGGTAAATCTGACGAAAAAAAAAAAGAAAAAAAAAAAATTCGTACGAGTAGCGCAACGGGGAGCGTGTTAGTAGTAAGCCTTCAGTCACCCCGTCACGGCTAGTCATTTTGCCCTTGTCATCCACGAACGGCTCTCCAGGCCTCCAGGTGATCTCGGTGCACGGCCTAGTATGTTATGATAATCAACATTCCAGAACACTCTGTGCCGCATCGCTAAATCTAATAATAAAATCACCTCAAAGGTGGGTCAAATACTGTTGGGGTGAAATACAAAAATGCTGGATATATAATGCAAATATAAGATGTCTAACATGCTTCCTAACAGAACCGTCGCAATGATGATAAGCCACAAAAACTGATGATGACGATCGAGGAATTCGAAACATAAGGAATCGCAATTAAGTACATGATGACTTGACTAGTAGGTTTCAATCTAGTCGAGCTAAATGGACCCTATTCGGCTGCTTTGAGCCAAAAGGGCGCGCTGTACTGAACAGTATGCTGTAATCAGGATTATAGATTGAGGGGGTAAACAGACAAGCCGAATGAACCGCACAGACGCCACTACTCATGTGGCAGAAGGCCTTTTGATAACAGTGCCTGGCTCTGCTGGTTTCCAGCTGTGCTGGCACTCCCAATCACGGTACGCTCGTCGTCTCCGTCAGTCTCAGGGTCGTATTCCCGATCGCGGGAGGTCGCCTTGATACCCCCCTTCGTGCGATTACCTTCACCGAGGCTGCTCCCTCTATCCGCAAGCTCCTCTTCGTGGTCATCATCACCACTTTCGCTCAGGCGGTCGTATGAGCCCTCTTGAGATCCAAGCCGAGGTCTCCCTGCGACCGCATCTCCAGCTTCGTCGTGTGTTCGCTCTTTGATGAAACTGTCGATGATGTAATATTGCATGGCGTTCATGATGAGTGGGAAGAGCATCATGACGAACACAATCTGCAGCTTCTCGTTGCCCTCAGTCCAGCCTAATGCCCAGTCCCCAACGTGGCTGATCCAGGGGATCACCAGGAAGATTATGAGGACACATATCTTCATGCCAAAGAGTCCACAGAAGTATATTATGCTCTGCTTGAGCCACCATTGCCACTTGGGAGGATTGCCGTAGAAGCCCGACTGTATCGACTCGGACGGCTTGCCCAGTGGCGTACGGGAAACAAGCATAGTTGTCAGTCGCACGAGAAGGATCAGGATGGGAATGCCTAATGTTGTCTGGAAACCTCGGGATATGGCTGGTCAGCATATTGTCGACAAAAAGAGAGAAAAAAAAAACACCACATGACCAGGCCAGAAAACTCACATCGATGGCTAAGTTGAGCAGATAGAAGGAACACGGGTTCGGCATATATTTGTCCCCGTCAACACCATGACCCCGAGCCATCAGCCATCTCCTAGCAGCCGCGGGAGGGTCCACTTTGATGGATAGACGACCAGATGTCAGCATTGACATGAAGATGTTGGCGCCGTGCACCAGGACCGAGCCGAAGACCTGCTTCGACACGTCAAAGAACCAGATCTTGACCGGTCTTTGCGGGCGCTCCCTCCACCTCTTGTAGACCAGTACGAGCAGGGCCAGGCCGCCGAGTGCCAGCTGCACAAAAACAGCAAAAGATCCCACTAGCCGGCATTCCCCCGAGCCCTCGGGCCTGTCATGTGGGCTGCCCGTCGCCGTTACTGTTGCAGCAGCCATCGTCGCGGTCGGGATCGGGGTCGTGCTCGCGGTGAAACTGGCGGATAACGTTGTCGAGATGGCTGCTTTGGCAGTTGCTTGGACGTCGGGAGGAAAAATGTCTTTGGCAGCCCTAGCGACCGCGGGTATTATGGCGCCCTGTAAATGCTGCATGATCTGTGGCGCTCTGGGTCCGAGCCTCACGGACGGGGGGTGGGCTGCGGCTTTCGACGAGGCGTGCTGGCAACGATCGGCAAGGAAAGTCGTTTTATTGACTGTCGGCAAACGGGTAGCAAGAAGAAAAGTGCGCACAGGGAGCGGCGAAAATGTCTCGAAAGGTTCAACACACTGGCACGGGTTGAAAAATAAACGCAGACTAGACTAGACCAGGTCGGTGGTCGTATGGCGTAGTGAGTTGTTGGCCTAGTCTAGGTAGTGTATCGAATGTTTGATGTACCCAAGGAGTTAGACAGGTAATCACGGCGAAATGTGCTATGTCATGTGGAAAAGAGGGCGAAAGTGAACTCAAACACAAACAAAAAGGGAGTGGCAAGAATAAACAGACAGCGTTACTTGAACGTCGAAGCGAATAAAAAAAAATGATTGGTAAAGAAGATAACAGAGAATGAAAATTAGGTAGCTAATTACCCATAAGCCGGTAGAAAAACGCCACAAGAGGGTGCGTAGAGGCGAAGGATGCTGAGCAAGAACGTAAGCGTGAGCGATCGGCACGGCGGCAAAGTATAGCGTGGGCGGAGTCGACGATGGCCCTGTGGACATTACGGCTAGCCTGGCCGAATTGCACCTGAATTCCATTACCAAAATGCATCAGATGCACCAGACGCTAGGTGAACTGCAGGCACTAAGCAAGCACCTGTGCGTGGGTGGGTCGCTGTGTCTGCTACCGTGTTCGGGTGGCAGTGAGCAACCACCACTAGAGCCGCTAAAAAGCCACTGAAGCCACTGTCGCTGGCGGCTCGAGGAACCCCTGTATCATGTAAAGGTGGGGAACATCTGGGCTGCTATGGAGTTGATACTAAGTAAAAATTGAATATTTCTTCGAGGATTCTATGCATATTACATGTGAACTATCTAAGTACCACGTAGCTGGTGCATAGGTGTCAAGGTAGAGAGACTGAACATCGGGTGAATCATAAGTTAAACTCGTGTATGAGGGTAGCGGTTTAGGCATAGCGAACAAGTATAAATTGATTTAGCACCGACCTTGACGTGTTGGGCTTCGGATGATTTGTCGCCTTTCGGGGTCATTGACAGGAGTTACCAATAACTGATATAAATCTTCATCACCATTCTCATCAAATCTCCGGAGTCTGATAACGACGTGTTTGCATCTGCTGTTGGAAGAGCAAGTCGGTTTTCTGGTTTCAGAAGTTGGCAAACTTTGTTACTCAAGAAATAAGCCTACTGTCAGCCCGGCTTGACTGATTGATGATACATTCCCTAGACACCATCTCAAAGTCTTGAATTTTCACCATCGCCGTACGGCCGGGCATGAAGCAACACTGTTTAACGGATTGAAGAAACGGGCAAGGGGCGTAGATGGTGACAACGTCTATATCAGGGCACAGGTGTTGATTTCATTGCACACGCAAACGTGTGAGAGGAACGAAACGAGAAAAAAAAGGATAAACAATGAGTGGGCATATAAGTCTCGATGCGAAATGAACGCAAAGCCACGAAACCGTAAATAAGTACACACCCTGTACAAACAGAGTCTAAGTAATGATTTGTTTCCACGAGAGCTAGGCTTGATATGTACCCATAATCCCCAAAAGTATAGTTGAGGACACGCCCATCGCAGTGATAGAAAACAAAACGACATCTCGCATTGCGGTCGATCCTAGTATCATCAAGAACCGCGCATAAAGAACAATGGTCATGTGCGTAAGCCAGGTCGTTTGCAGGATTGAGCTAGGCGCATTCCTGTACAGTCGGAAGAAACTTCCGCGCAAAGTAGGACACTGGGCTTCGCGAGGTTCGCCCTGCGGCCATTGAGGGTCTGCCCTGTTTGGGCGACGCTGCTTTGCTGCCCGCAAGATCTTTAGTCACCAGTCCTATAGACTTTGAATATGACAACGACGATCTGACGGGCGATTTAGGTGAATGAGAAGACGGACCTGCAGACTGCCGAGTTGTAAAGGTCTGCGAGGCGCCAACAGGCCCGTCGAATTGTCAATCGATGCCGTGCTGTTTCTTCAGCTGAGCTAAATTCTCCTTGCGGGCCTCGAGGTCCTCTTTTGACCTGGCCATCTTCTCGGGCTGGTGATATAGAACTAAAGATTGATGGCAAGCGGTTAGTGGCTTGTTGGCGGGCGTCTCTGGCTCTATCTCTATGCAGGCAAGAATCAACTTACCAACGAGATAACGATTCTGGAAGTTGAAGCCGTTGAGCTTGTCGCAGGCTTGCTTTGCATCCATTACATCTTCATAGACAACGAAGGCGGTTCCCTTGGTGTTCGACGCAATGCCCTGTCGCACTTGGCTGCAAGACAAGAGATATCATTCGTTAGATTCCGTGATGAGTTTCAACTTGACAGGAGAGATAGACGACAACTCCTACGCCGAGAGGCGCCTAGTTGACAGAAAACATATGGATTCGCGTACCGGATGGGCCCGAACTTCCCAAAGAGGTCGAACAGCTCTTCAGGAGTTACGTTGTAGCTTAGATTCTTTACGAATAAAGCTCTGTAAAAATAACACGAATTAGGTCAGTAGAGCGCATGGCAGCGGCGGTCTGCGATGAGATATGGGCTTGGCGATGTGTCCTATCAGGTGGGCGTCCGTCACGGTGATCGGCTGGGCCAGAGACGGAGGATGGATCGTCGACTTCCCGGCCTCGGTTTACGCGCGATGACAAGGCTCGACTCAAAGACGAATGGCAAATTGATTCAACATACCGGTTGACCTCCGGGGCAAGCTTGCCGACTCGACTCATATCTTGGCGACGGGTTTGATGTATACACGTGCGCTGTCCAAAGGATGGCTGTAGGTAATCGCTGGGGCAGATGTAATGGGTTGGAAAAATGCAGGTGATGTAGTAAAGTGAAAGCGGCGAGGATGGGCCGGTAGGTTTGGGGATTTGGTCAGCCGCGAATTCCCCAGTTCTAGCGGTCGAGCCAAGCCGATGGGCTGGCGCCTCCTTCAACGATCCCGATAAAGTCACGTGAGCAGCCTGATCCAGCTGACTGACTGACACGAACACCCCATCTCGTGCCATGCTTTGCTACTTCCGATTGGGGATGTGGGAGAGTGACGCGTAATTGCTAGAAGGCCTATCCTGGACAGTTACAGTACATTGATGATGAGACAATTCGGGAAGGTGTTTTTGATTGCCTGAAATCTCCCTGTATGTTCATCTTCGTTCGATAAAATATTACTTCCTTGCGTGCCTACAGGTCTGAGTGAGAACGTCCCATGTTCAGTGTTTGAGGTGCAGACTACGCAAGTACCTCATGTGAAGGACCGTCCCTCTGAAAAATAATGTTTATGCTTCGAATCTGACCTTGTTTGAGCCAATTGAACGAAGCTCCTCTCATTCCTAGGTACTTTATAAATCTACAGAATTAAGGGCCAATAGATCCTGTTCTGCTTGCGCATTCAACTATATGACGAAACCGAATAAACAAACTCAAGGTGGGCTCCAAACCCACGCACGAAATGTGTCGGTATTATGCATTACCCGGCTTTATCTACAACAACGATAGTAAAGGGAAATACATAGGTACCTACCTAGGTACCCGAGTACCAGGTAATTATGTCGGTAGTCAGGCGGATAGGAAGGTTCCAACTCGTCAGACCTGACTTCTTCATAGCAAGCAGCCAGTCAAATCTAACACTATGAGTAGATTGTTGCCAGTGAGTGATACATCTGTCAAAAGTTGCGAGAGTGCTGTATATCTGGAGATCCGGGCCTGGTTGTCCCATTGAATCTTAGTCCGTCGCCCCTCTATTGATTATCAGCTTGATGAATCTGACGATTTGAATCATCGACGCCTATTGGTCGGTATAATGCTGACTCCATTCTATCGGTTGCCAGCGCACATCCATCCCGGCCAGTCGAAAGGATTCACGATTCGTTGCTTGGAAGTTCGCCCCGCTGGTGCTTCCGTGTTGTAGCCAGCGCCAATCAATGCATGCCAGTCTCGGCAAACTTGCTATCAGAAGCACAGGTAGCAACGGCCGCTAGCAACGGCGCCCGGGCAAGTTCCTTCCGGTACCTACTACAATCCATGCATCAACATAACGCCTGACAGGGCTTCTTCACTCGTCTTCCTCTTTCGGAAGCTATTTCATCTTTTACGCTCGCTTCATTTCCGCCTTAATACGAACGATTGGACGGACCAAGGCACACATTCTTGGTTTCTGGCCTTTGCCAGCATCAAGCTATCAGACGATTTCACTCAATAGCCACCGATCGATCGTGCATTGCCCACAATATCCATCCCGACCAACAGGCTAGCCGCAGTAGCTGGTACTAAGCCCTCTGGATACAATGCCCTCCCTGACGCAGCAAGAGCCGATGGTTTGCACTTCGAAAAAGCGGAGGCGGGAGGAGAAAGACAGCACAGAGCCCGAAGAAAATCGTCAGGTGTACAATTCGGCTGTACAATACAAGATAGCTACGTCCTTCCCCCGGCAGCACAACTATCAAGCCGTCGATCACGCCATTCTCATGACGAACGGTGGCCAGCTGCTGCACCAGGACGGACATTCCCACAATGCTTTCTTTGCGAGGAGGAGATTAGTTCCACTTCGGACCGCTACAAAGAGGCTTCGTATGGACGGCGAGCCTACAGACGAGGATCACAATTTAAGCCGAGGCCAACATTGCCGGATAATGGCGGCTGCTCATGTTCGCCAGCCAAAAGCAGCACATATCTCTACAAAAGCCTACCAGGAAGCACTACAGCAAACTAGCCACAATTCTCGGCCACTTCCACCGGCAAGATCGACCTCAGCACCAACGCACGCCACATATATTCTTGCGCCTTGTCACATATGTCAACGACGGCCCACGAAGAAATCGGACTTGGACTCTTTTGCCGACTGTGAGGGATGTGGGATGCGGACTTGTTATGTTTGCATTCGCGAGTGTCTGGGCTGGGATAGGGAGGAAGAAGAAAGCGTCGACCTGTCGTCGATGCGTATGGAAGACGTCGATGATCCAAGGGTTGTGAACTATATGGGAGGGAATGAGGACAGTGGATCTTCTCGCGCTTGGCCAAGTCCAGGCACCTGGAGTCACCGCCAGATGGTATGCAGTCGGTGTTGCGTCGAGGAAGGCACAGATGGAGACGTCATTTGTCTTGGATGTTTACAACGCTGATGCGTCTGCATGAAGACAACGGAGGAAATGTTACTACAAACAGCACAAGCTGCGGTGATGTGTATCGATGTCTAGTGCAACTCGGTCTCGAGACGCATGCCCCGACCACAGAATCCCACAATAGCTGAGTCTGTTGACCAACAGTCTTTTTTTTTCGCTTGACAACCCTCGCTCGAGGCGGTTATCAGCGTAAATCCTCGATCAGGGCAGGAGTCGTACGGGCTAATAGGTCAGACGCATAAAGGTCCCTTGGCTGCTAGAAGGATGAGACTGGCTGGACGGGGCTTCGACTTCACATTGCTATGCGTGTCTGCTATGGCTATTTGATTGGATCACATGGAGTACAGGACATGGGATAAGACGTGATGCAGGAGAACTGGGTGATTTTCTCGCCGGATGGCGGGACTCGATCGTTCATAGAAATACATCCCGATAATGACTGGGGGGTCACATGATGGACCGGATGGGGGAGACAGGGAACCTGAACATAGGATGCTCGGGACTCGGAATACCTTTACCTAAGGACTTAATGTATATAGCAGATCACGCACATTCGCCTGCCGTAAGATATCATCTAAGGATTCATGAAATCAAGTACCGCGGTACCTGGAGAAGTATGTCTAACTACTAGTACAACCAGTGCGTACCTACGTTCCTGACTAAAACTATGCGCTTGACGCCGTTTGCCGCAGGCCTTCATGCAACCCATCTTTCCCGACGCAATGAAAGAAGAGAACGATTAGACTAGTTGTACTGCATGTATGAAGCAGTGGAGTTGAACTTGAGGTTGCCCTTGATGACCTTCTCAACCGCGCTGAGGAAGTCCTTCTCTGTCGCCACCTTCCTCCTGGCCCTGATTGCAAACATACCGGCCTCTGTGCACACACTTCTGAGCTCGGCACCTGTGGCGTTGGGGCAAAGGCGCGATATAAGCTCCCAGCGGATGTCACGCTCGACCGACATGCTCTTGGCGTGAATCCTGAGAATGTTGGCACGCCCCTCAAGATCGGGCAGAGAAAACTCAATCTTGCGGTCGATACGCCCAGGCCTCATCAGGGCGGGGTCTAGAGTGGAAGGTCTGTTGGTGGCAAACATGACCTTGATGTTTCCACGAGCATCGAAACCATCGAGCTGGGTAATCAGCTCCAGCATAGTGCGCTGGACTTCGTTGTCACCACCGGCACCGTCGTCAAACCGTGCTCCACCAACAGCGTCGATTTCGTCGAAGAAGATAATGCATGCCTTTTTCGTCCTTGCCATCTCAAACAACTCCCTAACCATACGGGCGCCCTCGCCGACGTACTTCTGTACCAGCTCGCTTCCAATGACGCGGATGAAGGTGGCATCTGTCCTGTTTGCAACCGCTCGAGCGCACAACGTCTTGCCCGTTCCGGGAGGTCCGTAGAGCAATGCGCCCTTTGGCGGGTCGATACCGAGGTTCACGAATCGCTCTGGAGAAAGGAGGGGCATCTCGACGACCTCACGAAGCTTCTCGACTTGCTCCTTGCAACCACCCACGTCACCGTAGGTTACATCAGGCTTCTCCTCAACGGTCATCATGGTAACGCTGGCATCGATCTTCGGGGGCAGAGGTAGGAGGATCTGATATTTGTTCCTGTCCACACCAACACGCATTCCTTCCTCGATATCCGTCGGACTGACGCGCTCGCCAAGCTGTACGACAAACTTGGCGATCTGCTTGACGTTGATGACATATTTGCTCTTCGACTCGTCCTTTTCGTCCTGGATGATCTTGGTACACCGCGCTACCTGAAGCGGCTGCTCCTCCAACATCCGTTGTCGGTCGGCGGCTACATCCCAGAGATGTGGCGGCGCGAGTCCTGTGTCCGATTCCTGCAAGTTTATCAGCCATGGATGGGCTTGGATGCAGGGCAAATCCAGGGTTGGAACCTCCGCTTAAGCCACACATACCTTGACACCAATCTTTTCGTCAACACTCTGCTGCTTCTCCTTTATTTGTTGTTCCAATTTCTTGAGAGCGGCACCATATGGTGCAGCGCCGTATGTCTTGAGAACCTGGATATCTCTATGTGGCGAGATGTGTTAGATCCGGGGGACGTCCAATTCGCGGCGGAACAAAATGACATGGCGTGACAAACTCATCGGAAAGAGGTGTGATCTTCTTCTCCTCGATCTCATCATCTGCGAAATTCTTCTGGTACTTTTCCCAGTTCTGGCCCGTGGCGGAAGGCTATCGGTAGAGTCAGCATAGAGTGGGCGGCGAACAGCTATATGTGATTTGTGGAAACCGCATACCATGATGGCGTTGGGGATTGAGAATCCCTGAATCCGGTGGGAATGATGCGACGATCGGGGATCGGGTTTGCGTTTTGTTCCTGAATATGTAACGATTGATGAAAGCTGTTCGTTTGCGAGGTTGCTGTGAATAAATTCAAATAGCTGGTTGGTTGCAAGTGGCGGTCTTGGTGGTTGTTTGGATGGTGTTTCGTGGACTCAAAGGTGCGCACCTTAGGCACAGTACGTCGTAATCAGTCCGTTGCCTTCGATGGGAGCTGCACGAGCTTGGGATTGGCGGGCTGCTTGGCAGAGTGCAGCCTCCCCTGTCCGATTACAGGCTAGTGGCGGCTGCGGCTGTTGTAGGCGCTCGACTGATAATGCCACGCCTAGTCCAACCTTAACAATTCAAGCCGCGAGTTTTAAAGCCACCACCGTGCCCGTGAAATCTGGTAGGGACGAGATTAAAACTACATTATCATGATTGAACCTGCCAGATCGGCTGTCATAAAATGTTTTTATAGAGCATTTTGAGCCAAAATGTGATAAACTTGAACGTCTTTGTTTGGGCTTTGTTCAAGGGTGTGTGGCTAAGGCCGGTAGTGGAAGAACCTTTTCGGAGCTTACAAAAAAAAAGTTGGCGGGTCCTCAGCTCCAGCATCCGCGGCGGGACGGAAGCAGCGAATTCACATCAACCCCACCAGAGAGAGGGAAGCACCAAGCACCAAGCACCAGCACCAGCTGTTATACCCAGCATCCAATCTATACCCAACTGCGCGGGGAGATTGGCAGCTTACAGGTGTTAGCACTCGGTATTTTTTTTCGAATCCATCTTTGACGATTTCCATCTCGCGACGATGGCGACCACCGCACCAGCAGGAGCAAACACCGCCAACGCGGCTTTCCGGGTATGCGCCAGCCCCTGATGATATGGAAGGGATCCAGACTGCGAAAAAAAAAAAAAAAAAAAAAAAAAAAAAAAAAAAAAAAAAAAGGCCACACAGCTAATGAAGTCACCAACAGGACAAGGAAAAGCCGCTTGCCGTGCGCTCTTCCAATATTGTGGCTGCTCGAGGTATGAAGTCGCGAGCCCAGTGACCGCTACACTGACGAGGGACACACTGACAGATGATTCTCCTGTTATCCAGCTGTCGCCGATGCCATCAGGACATCTCTAGGCCCTCGTGGCATGGACAAGATGATTCGAAGCGGCAAGGGCGAAACTATTATCACAAATGACGGCAGCACGATGCTGAAGAGCATGTCCGTCATGCACCCAACGGCCAAGATGCTGGTCAACCTCTCCAACGCTCAGGATGTCGAG
This sequence comes from Pyricularia pennisetigena, assembly GCF_004337985.1. Lineage (NCBI taxonomy): Eukaryota > Fungi > Ascomycota > Sordariomycetes > Magnaporthales > Pyriculariaceae > Pyricularia > Pyricularia pennisetigena. Next base: position 3,949,603 of record NC_043741.1, read on the forward strand.
GCTGGAGACGGTACCACATCGGTTGTTGTCATATGTGGCAGTCTTCTTGGTGCCGCTGACCGACTTCTCTCCAAGGGTATTCATCCATCTGTCATATCCGAGTCCTTCCAAAGGGCGGCAGCAGCCTCTGTAGAGGTCCTCCACGAGATGTCACAACCTATCGCTCTCACAGACACCGCCGCCCTGCTCCAGGCAGCAAACACATCCCTCTCCTCTAAGATCGTATCGCAATACTCAGGTCTCCTGGGCCCGATGGCTGTCAATGCCGTCACCAAGACCATTGATCTCAAGACTGCAGACAATGTTGACCTGAAAAACATTCGTATAATAAAGAGGGTGGGCGGAACCATCGAAGACAGCGAGCTGGTTGACGGTGTTGTTTTGACGCAGCCTGTCTTGAAGAACGCCGGTGGTCCTATCAGGATGGAGAAGGCAAAGATTGGCCTGATTCAGTTCCAGCTGAGCCCTCCCAAGCCGGATGTATGTCCAATTCTGTATTCCCTTTTGTGATTCCTCGTGTGGCTAACGGAGATTTCTTCATCTACATAGATGGAAAACACCATTTCGGTAAACGACTACAGGCAAATGGATAAGATCGTCAAGGAGGAGCGTCTTTACCTGCTCAACCTTGTCAAGAAGATCAAGAAGGCCAAGTGCAACGTTCTCCTGATTCAAAAGTCTATTCTACGTGATGCGGTCAACGAGTTGTCTCTGCACTTCCTCGCCAAATTGAATATCCTAGCAATCAAGGACATTGAGCGAGATGAGGTTGAGTTTATTTGCAAGTCTACCGGCTGCAAGCCCATCGCCGATATCGACTCTTTCACCGAGGACAAGTTGGGCACGGCAGACTTGATCGAGGAGACGCAGTCATCGGGCAGCCGTTTGGTGAAGATCACAGGAACCAAGTCGACAGGCAAAACGATCAGTGTGGTTGTGCGCGGCGCCAACTCGTTGATCCTCGACGAGGCAGAGAGATCACTGCACGATGCATTGTGCGTTGTGCGATGCTTGGTCAAGAAGAAGGCTTTAATTGCAGGTGGCGGCGCGGCGGAGATAGAGATTGCGGCCCAGCTATCACGTCGCGCGCGTGAGCTTACTGGAACCGAGGCCATCTGTTGGAAGGCCTTTGCGGACGCGCTCGAGGTGGTGCCTACAACACTAGCAGAAAATGCCGGCCTCAACAGCATCAAAGTAGTGACAGATCTGAGGCATCGTCACGAGATGGGCGAGAAGAATGCAGGCGTGAGCATCAAATCAGGAGGAGTCAACTCCAACATTGCCAAGGAGAACGTGCTGCAACCTCTTCTTGTCAGCACAAGCGCTATTGAGCTCGCTGCGGAGACCGTCAAGATGATTCTCCGAATTGATGACATTGCGCTCAGCAGGTAGACGGGAATAGGAGCTTTTAATTTCATTTGTGCCACGTACCTCCTGATAGATAGTGGAGGGGGACCACGCCAAAGTTCAGGCACCAGGTATAGAAAAAGAATGAAGTCTCGGTCACAAGAGTATGTTCGGTCCACAAGTTTGTGAGGATTTCATTTTACCTTCAGCAAGAACTGGAAAAAAACCAAAATAGAACAAATCAATGACTGGATGAAACAAGCATCTGCGTTTGCTGGTCCAGCTGTGAACTCTCTACTTGTCGAACGCACTTTGGCGGAGGCGCAGCACGTAGTCTACTCCCCAAGATTGATCTTAACCAGCCACACCTACAAGGCTCGGGCCGACGGGTATAGTGTATGCATCTCCTGAATAGGGTATCTGCCGCTCGTTAATTCCAGCCCGGAATGATTATGCTCGGGAAGGTAGAGATCACAATGTCGACGGAGGTATATCCCAATGTCTAGGATCAACATTCACTCCATCTTTAATGATTGTGAATAACAGAGCTATATCCTGTGTTTAACTTCAAGCCCAATGAAGCTGTCTATTTTAATTGGGTGTTGCTGTATGTGGCCTTTGTCTTAAAACATGAAAATTATGCTTCGATGCAAGATATCGGCTGGGGAGGAACATCGTGAGGGCAACTATGGGACCCCCCTCCCCTCCAAAAAAGGTCTAGGTTCATTTGGCTCAACATTTATTCATATGTGAATCAGGCCATATCATGAGATATAATTATTGAGTACTAGGTCGCATCGACGACTTTGCTCGCCCGAAAATGACCACCGTCAGCGCATAGGCACGAGATGCAGAAACTGTTTACAAATCCGATCTCTTTCCGTATGATACCGATTTTGATCATTCGTTCTTTCATGAAACTCGAAAACTGTCATATCAGCTATGGGTAATCATTAATAATTACACTTAACATCAAAAGGCCCTTGTGGATCCCTCAGAGAAGAAATTTAGTATTATTGGTCAGCCCTATGCGACTTATGTGGGGTCAACTAGCAGCAGACAGTCGTATCGCGAAGTAAACTTCGCGTGAGCAACTCTTAATCCAAAAACCACATTCGCCACAGAACATCAACGATAGCCCATCATTTTCAGCATCGCAAGCGCTTTCCTGAGTGCTTCAAGCGACATAGCACACGAATACAAAGCAAAACCTTCATAAGAAAAGGCAAAGATGGCCCCGCTGGACCTGGAGGAGATCCTCAAAAAGCACAAGGCCGCGAAGGCCGAGGCTGCAAAACCACGCTTCATCCCAAGAGGCCAGCGCAAGAAGATGGAAGAGGAGAAGAAATTGAAAGAGGAGGCAGAGCAGAAGCGTCAACAAGAGGAATTGCAAAAGACGCGGAGTGAGCTGCAAAAGGCGCGCGAGGAGCTTGCGGGACTTCAGCAAATGAGGCGCCAGGAGCAATCTAGGAGCCGGCAATCCGATTATTCTGTCCCCACGGGTCCCCGGGCCATGCGCTCGTACGATGACGGTAATCACAACGGCAACGGCAGCAACAGAAACAATACCACCAATCAGCGAGATCGACAAGATGCGAATAGCAAAACAAACGGTAGTCGAAGTGCAGAAGAGGTTCAAGAGGAACAGAAGTATCTTGAGAGGTATACCGGCCCGCCGGCCAAAGTCAGCACATTCTCAGCCAACAAGAAGCGAAGACGTACGACGGACCAAAAATTCAACTTCGACTGGGATCCCAAGGATGATACAAGCCAGCCCTGGCGCTACGAGGAGACGGGCGCTTATGACCAAAGTGCAAATGGAGCTACAGAGCAAGTAAGGAGAAAGAAGGCCACAAGGGACTACCAAGACCCCAGGCTTGTGCCTTGGCAAGAGAAGGAGCTCTCTCAGATGACAAGCAGAGACTGGCGCCTCTTCAAAGTCAACCTTGAGATTGTGACAAAGGGCAACAACATTCCCAACCCAATGCGTTTCTGGGAGGAGTCCAACCTGCCTCACGTACTTAAGGATACCATCAAACAGGTTGGCTACACTGAGCCTACCCCGGTTCAGCGTGCTGCCATCCCCATTGCTCTTCAATGCCGAGACTTGATTGGAATTTCAAAGACCGGTTCCGGTAAAACTGCAGCTTTCGTTTTGCCAATGCTGTCTTACCTCGAGCCACTACCTCCACTCAACGAGTTTACAAAGACGGAAGGTCCCTATGCTTTGATTTTGGCGCCTACCCGAGAACTGGCAACACAGATCCAGGCTGAAGTGATCAAGTTTGCGACGCGCATGGGCTTTACTGTGGTCTGTCTCATCGGAAACAAGAGAACTATCGAGGAAGATGCCTTTGCCCTGCGCAACGGTGCTGAGATCATCGTAGCCACCCCTGGTCGGTTGGTCGACTGTCTAGAGAGGCACTTGCTGGTGCTTTCGCAGTGCTCATACGTTGTTCTCGATGAAGCAGACCGTATGATTGATGGTGGATTCGAGGATTCCATTCATAAGATTCTTGCTGCGCTACCCCCGTCGAACGGGAAGCCAGACGATCGGGACGCCGAGGATCCAAACATCATGTCCAAATTCTTGACATCTAACCTCCGGTACCGGCAGACTGTCATGTATTCAGCCACGATGCCGCCCAGTGTTGAAAGAATCGCCAAAAACTACCTCAAACATCCAGCAATGGTTACAATCGGAACCATTGGCGAGGCTGTTGACACGGTAGAACAACAAGCCATGTGGGTGGTTAGTGAGGACGAGCGACGCAACAAACTCAGGGCCATGCTTAACACGTACGGCACCGGGAAGCTTGTCATCGTCTTCGTCAACACCAAAAGTAATTGTGACGCAGTCGCCAAGGATCTCAAGTCATCGAGTTTCTCAGCCGTCACCTTGCATGGAAACAAGACCCAGGATCAACGTGAGGCCGCACTTCAGTCGTTCCGCGATGGCAGGACAAACGTTCTGGTGGCCACTGACGTGGCTGCACGTGGTTTGGATATCCCGGACGTGTCGCTCGTCATCAACTTCAACATGGCGGGCACAATCGAGGTGTACACTCACCGTATCGGACGTACTGGGCGTGCTGGCAAAGAAGGTATGGCCATCACCTTCTGCGGCCCCGAAGATCACGGTGTGCTGTACCACTTGAAGCAAATCATGAGCAAGAGTCAAATGTCCAAGGTTCCTACTTGGTTGAAGGATCATCCCGAGGCACAATCCAAGCCTACATTCTAAGGCTGGTGCAAACTCAGGTGATTGTACAGTTTTCATTTCTTTTGCCTAGACTACTGTATCTGTAGTTATTTTTTTTTTTTTTTAAATATACCCATGATGTACTTTTTCTCTCACTTTCTTTCTGGGCCTTTGTCTCGTAAACGTTTTAATCCCGACCCACTGTGTACTTGCCCCATCCATACCTTGGAATTCGGAATGTACTCCACGAAGGAAGGAATGTGGCATTCGGCTCAGCAAATTATTCTGAACTATGCTGGCGGGTTGTCTTTCATCACATCTTATCTGATGGGGACCAATGCCCTAACGTGGCCTCGCACGGTAGCAGTACCTGTGGAGTCTCGCTGATGAAGCCGTTCCAAGCGCTGTAAAGCCAAGATATGGCAGTCGACCGGCTTTGCCAGAGGAAGTCCGAAGTCCGATTTACATTGCTAGTTTGAGTATTCATTGGAAAGCTTGAAGGACTGGCAGTTTGTCTTCATGGGATTTTGCGACTTGGAATTTGTCAGAAATATATGTAATGAGGAGAGAGAGAGAGAGAGAGAGAGAGAGAGAGAGAGAGAGAGAGAGAGAGAGAGAGAGAGAGAAGCTAATCTATGTAACTTTGCCTGTCGGAAATGGTATATTTTACCCAGTAACGAAACCCCCCCCTTCCCCCTGTCAAGCTAGCAGATTTCCATTCATTGATGAATACAGGACGCCTTTGATCAAGCAAAAGTGGGGTGGGGTATGGGTGTTGTTTGATTGCCCAGGAGCCCCACTACAAAGCTCGCATGAGCTTGCCGTCGAGGTGGGATGCAGGCCTTTTCTCGGATCTGATAACTCAAAATCATCGTGCAGGTGGGTGGGTTCCCTTGCAGCACAGCTGCCCGCCGTTTTCGCCGAAGTAGCGGTAAATGGGCAGCAATACTGAACCACCAGGCAAATTCGGTTGCTAGCCAAGGCCATCAATTGGTTCCGACTCTTGCCTGACTTAGGTCTCTTGTGCTCGTGGATTGTCGAGCCGAAGTCTGTGTGCCGGGTTCGTTCTGACTTTTGGCTTCTCCCACTTTGCGGTTTTTTTTTTCTCCGAGGGGTCTTTTTTTCTCTTTCTCTTCACTCTACCGACCCCATATCGCCGCAATATTGCCATGCCCTCGTCGCTCCCGCCGTCGCAAATCCTCGAGTCCTTCTGTGAGGGTCGCTAGTATCCCTAGACAAAGACCATCTAGTCCCCCAGGCCACCCGTACCGACCCTCTTCAGCAGCGTGGGCTGCCTGGATTACGTTCGACGCAAGCTTCAGAAAAGTTTTGACGGAATATCCGCCGGTGGCCTGGTGGGTTTAGTCTAGCCTCACCCTACAAAACATATTTGCGCAATGTCCTCCCCGTCAATGGCTCAGGAAGTTCGCACATCAGCGCCACCCCCTCTACCGGCGCTTCGGGTGGCCCAGCGTCCTGCTGCCACAGAAGCAGTTGAGGATGTACTCTACGGATCGGTTTGTTAGCTCCTTGGCCCTGGCTCTATTTCTACTCATGTTTGTATAGCGCAGACTCTAACCTCTGCTCGACATCACAGATCGCAGGCATCGTTGGAAAGTACATAGAATATCCCTTTGATACAGTAAAGGTTCGATTACAATCGCAGCCAGACCGACTGCCGCTCAGGTACAATGGCCCGCTGGACTGCTTCCGCCAATCCATCCACGCCGACGGAGTCCTGGGACTGTACCGTGGCATCACGGCACCTTTGGTTGGGGCAGCAGTGGAGACAAGCAGTCTATTCTTCTTTGAAAGAGTAGCACGTGAGCTTGTCTTTGTCTCTGGATATTGTGCGCGCGGCGAACTGCTGCCTTTGCCTGCTCTATGGGCTACCGGAGCCATGTCTGGAGCCTTTACATCTTTTCTGCTCACCCCTATCGAGCTAGTCAAGTGCAAAATCCAAGTGCCTGATGTCGGTGCTCGAAGGGCGCCTCTCAAGCCCCTTGCCGTGATACGGGATGTGTTCCGCCACCAGGGGCTCGCCGGGTTTTGGCGTGGACAGACGGGCACGCTGATTCGAGAGGCGGGAGGCTCCGCCGCCTGGTTCGGTAGCAAGGAGACCACGAGCAAGCTGATGCGTGACCACAACGTGCGCAACGCTGCGAGTGACGCCGAGCGGCAAGCTCTCCGCACCAGCCCGTTGCCTCTGTGGCAACAGGCGTTGGCAGGCGCTTCAGCAGGAATGTCATATAATTTCTTGTTCTTCCCGGCGGACACAATTAAATCGCGGATGCAGACCGCTCCATTTGGCCGGTCGACGGCCAACCACACCTTTTGGAAAGAGACCGTGTCACTTTGGAATCAGGCCGGCCTAAAAGGATTCTACAGAGGCTGCGGCATTACTGTTGCTCGCTCTGCGCCCAGCTCGGCTTTTATTTTTATGGTATATGATGGCATGAAGACCTACATACCACTTGCTTGATTTTTTCCTTTTTTTTTTTTTATTTGCGAGCACGGCTTCCAATTCACAGTTTGTACAGCCCATATTTCAGGGTAGAAGTGACTAGATGGGATTGACTAGATTTGTCCGATTTTCTCAATCAGGGATATTCATAGATGAACATTTTTGGCATAAAAGTTGGGATTAAGGGATCGGGGGGTTCTCGTATAGGGTATAACATAGAACAATACAACTCAAGACAACCACAGTGGCATGAAACCCGTCTTTTCAATACAACAGTGTTGGACTCCTAGTTTGGTGGTTTGTACAGTGAGCAGCGCAAACTCCATAGGCAGCGACGGGTCGACCAATCCAACCCTTATTCTTGCTTGGGTACTTCCTTATCCTTGATGTCCCAGCCGTTGAGATATCCGGTACCAATGCAAAGGTAAGATGCATAGCTGAGCCAGGCCACGTAGGGAGCCAGACAGAGACCTGCAACGCGGTCGACAGAGCCCCACAGATATGTAAGGTACGAGTTGATCCCGACGAGAGCCAGGATGTCGACACTGGCCTCAACCGGACGCTTGAGGCCGAAGAAGAGCGGCATCCAGGCAAGGTTGAGACCGAGCTGGATAGAGTAAAGAGTCGCGCCGTGCTTGGTCATGCGCTGGTGGATGACCGAGCTCAGCGGCGACATTCCAGTATCAACGGCACGGTAGGCGGCATAGCCCATCAGGCCGTACAGGACTGTCCAAGCAGGACCAAACACCCAGGCGGGCGGAGAATAGGGCGGCTGCTTCAGCGAGGCATATTTTGCCTTTGTCTTCTTGGCTGTTGGATGAAAGGTACTTTTATGTGAGTCGTGATGCGCACATGGGAATATCTAGAGCGGGGATGGGAGCTTACGCGCAGTGCTCCAACCGACGAGGCTTCCCAGCCCAACCGGCAGCAAAATAGAAGCAGCCGGGCTGGTGAATACCGAGTAAGGCAGCGTAAGCTGGGGAATGTAGGTTGTCATGGCGTGTATAATTTTCACGTTTTCAATTGATGAGCGCACTAATAGCCACGAGATGTGATCGAAGAAATCGAGGCGTCGCGCGATCCAAGAGATATATGTCGACAGCACTTGAAGTCGGGAAACTGATTTGGCCGAGCCAACTAAACTCCTTTAGAGCTTGCCATAGCTCCCGCGAGGCCTAGCGGCTGATGACGACATGATCATTTGACTTCGAGTTTGGGCCCCACCAACCGGGATCAATCGAAACAACGCGAACTTCTTCAATCCATCCAAAGCTGAATGAATCGTAGTACCATCCATACAGTACTGACAGTAATTAGACCCTTCGGCCGTCGGGGATTTCCAAGTCCCGTAGCCCATTGTGTAATTATAAAGCAATCTCGATTGGTCAACACGTGGACGCTCCTGTTCTTTTGGATACAAGATGGCCGAACAAAGACCAGTACTCTTTCCTGTAGGTTTGAAGTCAATTGGTACTAGCTTTTTCTCCTAGGTAAACGGACTATTACGGATTAAAATCGGAGAATGAAAATGCTTGGACATCAAGTCCCAACGATGATTGATTGCTGATAAAATTATCCACGTGACCTGCCACGCTCTTAGTGCGGCTAAGTCGTGGCGCGTGCCCAGTGCTACCGACTCCGGTTGTACAGTGCCCGTCTCGTAGTGTCTCCACACGCCCCAACTCGTACTGTCGCGCCGCGACTCTCACCTTGCTGGATCGCTGCTCCTTTGACCAACCAACCTTCTTCTTTCAACCATCCCGTCCTGCATATTCTTACCACATAGACCTCGCACCAGACCAAGTTTGGGCCAAAGGCATTCTGGTGGTCGCCCTCGAGACAACTTCGATGGTTGCCATCGCACATAGATTCAATTGTTCGTTCTTATTTCCTTGAGCACCTTGTCGTCGTCAATTCCTCTACTTCGTCCTCTTTCCGTTCCATCCCATTCTTAAGCCTGCAGGAGCTACTGAACTTCCCTACATCTTTTGTCCTCTGCCGTTCGCGATCCGCTCCTTGGTTGGCACCCTGTGCGAGCCCCTCCCGTACCTCCATGACACCCGCTACGTTGGTCGTTATCAATCTCAACCTTCTTCGTGACTCTCTTCTTTGTTGCGCATCCCAGCAGCAGCTCTACACTTGATCGTATATTGGTGTTTAACCTCTTACCTACTTGTTCGTCCACCACTGGCGGCTTCTTAACGCTTCAGCTTCATTCTCACCTCAGTTCATTCTTTTTGTCTTCTTGTCACAACCCATTCTCTCTTTTCTTTCTCTTCTTTCTCTGAGATCTTCATTTACCGCGAGAAAAAAAAAATCCCTCCCGTGATGGCTTGTCTAACGGCAATCATGTGGCCAAACAACAGGCTGCATCTCTTTCAACCCTATACAAGCAAGCATCTGACTGGGCCAGACACGCACCGGGCGTGGAATTCGCCGTAAAACAACAACCCGCATACGCGCCGTCAGATTTCCCGGGTCGCCCACTCGAACACAATGGATTCATATAGTTCATATCGTGACTCGGCCAGATCCCCTAGTGACAGGGCTTGGGGTGGTCGCGAAGAAACGCGCGTAAAAGAGGAGCGCGATAGCTTCTATCGAAGCCGGTCCCCTGGTGCGTCAGCTGATGCTTATGATTTTTATCATAAATTGGGAGGAAAGAGTACCGTGCTAATGTATCGAATTTGTGTATTAGGCCACGATCGCCCCAGACGCTCAAACCGATCGAGATCACCGCCGCCTGTCGATCGTTACGAACCTAGAACGAGGGGCAGAGACGACTACGGCAGTGCGCGCGAAAGGGACCGAGACGATCGAAGACGCGTAACTTCTCCTCCTGCAAACATTGACCGGTATGTGCCTGGCCAAAGTTCCGCGGAAAGCACCATGGCACCGCTAGCCTCGAATCCGATTCCCGACCCGCTCAAGCTCAACTATCAGGTTGGGTTCAGTTATTTTGGTGAATGGTGGAGAGCACAAGAAAAGATCAAGGAAGAGAAGGAGCGACAACGTACGGGACGGCGACGTGAGCCTGAGAGACCTCGTGGAGCAGAGGACCGGGAGAATGAGAAAGCCAAGATCCAAGCGGCTTATGACAAGTACAAGGAGGAATTGCAGTCCAAGATGGCACAAACCTTTGTACGCCAACATAAAGATGAGCAATGGTTTCGCGAGCGTTACGTTCCGGAAGTCCGCGATCAGTTCCGTCTGCAGCTGAATGAGTTCCGCCGAGGTGCCTACAGCCAGTGGGAGCAGGATATGGAGTCTGGCACTTTTGACGATTTTTGTCTTGAGGGTGTTTCAAAAAGCGACAACAACGGCCAGGGCGGCGTGGCGGAGAAGGAAGAGGGCGAGGCGACGGCAAACGAATTTCTTGGAGTCGGTGACCTTGTGCCCGTCAGCGGCAGCGAGGTGCGCGACGAGGCACTTCATCAGCCTACGCTCCTGATCAAGACGATTGCTCCCAGTGTGACTCGTCAGAATCTGGAGGCATTCTGCAAAGAACACCTCGGGGAGGATGAGGGTGGATTCAAATGGCTGTCCTTGAGCGACCCCAATCCTAGCAAGAGGTACCATAGGATCGGTTGGATAATGCTTCATCCTGCTGCCGAGATCCCTCCCGCTATCGACCGCATGGATCCCAGTGAGGAAGATGGTGAGATGACGCTCAAGTCACCAGTCCCTGTTTCGACGGCCGAGAAGGCGCTGGAGGCGATCAATGGAAAGACTGTCAAGGACGAATCCCGAGGGGACTTTGTGTGCCACGTCGGGGTGCATAACCCCCCACACAACCCTCGTCGCAAGGCTCTGTGGGATTTATTTTCGGCACCGGAGCGCATTGAGAAAGATCTGGAGCTGGTCCGACGTCTCGTCAACAAGTTTGAAGAAGACTTTGGCTCCGACTTCAACGCCATCCTCAAGATTGAGGAGAAGGTGGAGGAGCTATTGAACTCGGGCCGCCTGCAGCCTGTTGTGCCATCATCACCCGTCAAAGTCAGGAAGAACCGCACGCTTGGCCTTGACGAGGCCATGGACGATGGCGAACATCCTGAGGACGGTGAGCATGATGATGACGACGAGGGCATGGTAGACGACCACGATGATGAAGTTGACGATCAAAGCCTCTTGTGCAAGAAGAAGCAACTCGATCTTCTCATCGAGTACTTGCGCCGAGTGTTCAACTTCTGCTTTTTCTGTGTCTTCGAGAGCGACTCGGTACATGAGCTGATCAGGAAGTGTCCGGGCGGTCATCTCCGCCGCCCCCGGAGCACACTCTCGGCTCAGGCCAAGGCTGTCGCACGGGCTAGCGCCGCCGGAGAGCCCTTCCCCGTCAAGAAGCGGGTCGAACAGACCGAGGGAGAAGAAGGAGAGCTCCCGAGTGAAGGGGACCGCCGGCGCCCACAATTGACCAAGTCCGAGCAGCAGCTGCAGCGGGCTTACAACTGGGTCAAGACTTTCGAAGACAAGATTATGCAAATACTAGAGCCAGAGTCAGTCGATATCCGCAAGGTGGGCGGGAAGCCGGTGGAAGAGGCTTTGGATGAAGAACTCGTCAAGTATGTCAAACAGGAGGAGCCAAACAAATGGAGGTGCAAGGCGCCCGATTGCACAAAGCTGTTCAAGGAGGAACATTTCTGGAAGAAGCATGTCGAGAAGCGCCACACTGAATGGCTAGAGAAGCTGAAAGAAGAGGTAAGCGCTCGTTTCTTTATTGTCACCGTGGTGATTGAAGGCTACGTACCCATGACGCTAATACTGATCTCTTTAGATTGAACTAATCAACCGTTATGTGATGGATCCATCTCACATTGCACCCTCACGAACGGATGCAAATTCCAATGGCCACTTCCCTCCTGTAAACGGTCAAGCTCCATCTGGAACACCTCGGGGTTTCAACCTTCAGAACTTCGCAATGAATAACATACTTGCTATGCCCGGGTTTGGCATGCAAGGTGGCTTTCCACCAAACCTTTTCACCGCTGCGATGCAGCAGCCTGTGGCGGGGTGGACTCACCAAGGTGGACCGGATGATCGCTCAGGCTCTGGCCCGATCCGACGAGGAGGCGCGATGGGAGGAAACCGCTTCAACAACGCGCGTTCCGGACCATATGATCGTCGAACGAATCCTCGATGGGGTCAAGATGCCATGCCGGGCGGCGTGATGGGTGGCGGGCGCGGCGGTCGAGGTTATGGCGGCGGGCGGTGGGGAGATGGTGCCGGCGGAGGAGCGGCTGTGGGTCCGCGGGAAGCTATCCAAGGAAGAACTATCAAGAGCTACGAGGACCTCGATAACGTATCTGGGGGCGGTGGTGGTGAGCTGAATTATTAAAATCGGCGGGAGTAAAACACGTCTCTGCAAAGCGGATGTGGTGTGACGGCTGGTCTGCTTCCTTTGACTTCATCTCAAAGGTTGGCGACCTCAGGCTTTTTGTTATGCCATGGCGGCGTTGTATCTTCCGGGATTCTTCTAAGATCACATATTTAGGAGGCTGTGGGGTCACTCCTAGTTGCAACAGGCGATGCTCAAGCAGTCGCATAGAATGATTTCTCTGTTTTCCTGTAGACTTAGTGTATCAAGGTTTTTTTTTTTTTTACAAGCCAAAAGCTACTCGAATAAACTACTACTGGTTTGATACAATGAGAGAAGTTCCCCTTGTAGTTCATACTTAGACTTAGTATGGCAGGCCGATAACTTTGGAGCAAACCAACTCGTCCTGTCGCGTCAATCAAAACAGATGACGCTGTAACTAGCTTCAGGTTGACTAGCAGCATGTGCATCGACCTACCCTGCACCGTTTTCGACCATCCAGGAACAGTGGGGCACGATCCACCGACATTTTCTACCGCGACCGTGAACCGACCAGGGGTGGTAGGAAAGTCGAGATCTCTTTGGGATTTCATGGGCCGGCAGACACTACGCAAGGCGAAAACCAGCAATAGCAAGAAAAACAAATCAACTTTCCACTTTGCCGGCGATCCTCAACCGGAGGCAGTTGAAAAGAGGGGGAGCATAGAACAACACAAGGTCCACAACGACAACGGCAACAGGCAAAAACCCGCATCCCGGCCCCAGAAACACCATGGCAGCCAGCAGTGCCTCATCGTACATCCGGCTGGCCAAGACGCTGCCGCCGCGGCTGCAGGTGTTCCTGGCTCGCTACCCTCCTGCGGCGATCCTCCCCACGGCCACGGCCGAGACGCAAGCCCCGCCCGCGCCCACGACGTACCAGCAGGCGACCCCCAACCCTTTCAAGCCGACAAAGCACCCGGTGACTGGCCTCTGGCAGAACCCCGTCTACTCGCTGCGGCGGCAGGCGGAGCTCGTCAAGCTGGCGCGAGACCACGGCGTCGAGGAGCTGCTTCCTGACGGGCCCAAGGGCACCGACGTCAGGCTGCGGAAGCGCGTCGAACTCGGTCTCAGGGTCAAGGGTACTGGCGTTGGGCAGAAGGTCAAGGGTCACATCTTTGAGAGGAATCTCGTCGACAAGTACGTACTGCATGACTCTTTGCTTTTTTTTCTTCTTTTTTTCTTCTTTTTTTTGTTTGCTTTGCAGATGTCGCTGCATTGTGTCTATGATCACCTACTGACTGGTTGTCTTTTTGTTTTGTTGCAGGATGGAGAAGAGGAGAAAGGCCATGCGCGACATGCCCAAGCTGATTGCCGAATGGAAACGGGTAAGCAAGATCAGACTTGGACAAGACCTCAGACAAAACACTGACCACTCCCAACATCACAGACCGGACGGAGGAACTGGACCAAGTTCCCGAAATAAACGATTGGTTGGAGATGAGTGGGCGACGGCGGCCATCTCAGGTGTATATATCTTGTATCAACATGTTTGCATGGGTTTTGTCAAGACTTGGGTCTCCATATCAAAGCATATCACGCAGTATTGCAAAACTGCACGCAAATGTACTTCATCCCCGGTGGCGGCTCTCATGGACAAAAGAAGGCCGCTTATGCTGGGCTGTAATACCAAAAAAAAAAAAAAAAAAAAAAAAAAAAAAAAAAAACTTCACATCCAACGACTGCTTTAACATTGCTTCAATTGCATGCATATTGGAAGTTAAGCGTTTTCTCGCATAGGTAGCACTGAAGAGGGTAAATTGCAAGCTAGACTAGAAAGCTTGTGGACGTGAATGGGTACAGACTGAGAGGGATTGGTTTTAGTCCCGCCGTTGTTTGATCTCAGGTCGGTGTTGATCATAAACCAAAATGAAGAAAATTTGGACAATACGGTGTGGCAGAAGCACCATGTAATTAAGTATATTAGATGTTCAAAGGCAAGCTAAATTGCATAGTCAAAATATGGGTGAATGAGCGTTCGGCAATCACCTCGCCCCACGACGAAGTGGGAAGAATACAGCGTGCAAGACAAACTAATGCTTTCAAATACAAGAAAATTTCAAAGCCCCTCCTCCACCAGCTTCTGAGAACCATCATCATCGACAATGAGCAACAAGACAAGAAAATGTATGTCTCCGGGGTAACACATTACGAGGTGCTCGGAATATCGAGGGAAATTCTCGACGAGGCCAAGGAAGCCCAGCGCCCTCAAATCATCAAGCGCGCCTACCACCGCGCCCTCCTCAGGCACCACCCGGACAAGGCAGCAGCAGCGGCCGCGACTGCCACACCGTCGAAACCAACGACGGCAGGCGTGGCACAGACGGGGCAGCCAGCAGCAGGATCGACCATCTTCACAATCGACCAGATATCCACCGCGTCGGCCGTGCTGTCTGACTGGGCGCGGAGAAAAGAGTACGACGCCGCCTTGAGCCTCTCGCGCGCCGGCCGTCACGCCGACGCTACGGGCCGGCAGCAACCTTCCGACTTCCAGACCGGGATCGAGACCGTGGACCTGGACGACCTGGACGCGGACGAGGAGCGCGGACTGTGGTCACGTGGATGCCGCTGTGGGAACGAGAGGGGCTTTGAGCTGAGCGAGGACGACCTGGAGGCGGTTGCTGACGAGGGTGAGCTCATAGTTGGATGCCAGGATTGTAGCTTGTGGCTCAGGGTGCATTTCTCTGTCCTGCACGAAGATTAAGAATGATAATAATAATAACAAGGAAGAAGAAAAAAAAGGTACACATCCGTCCTTGTCCAGGATGGTGTCACGAATCTGCCTGATCTCCGCTTGCTAATTTGTCTTGAATAGCGAGCAATGTCTCCTTCCACCTGCCAGTTCCGCCACAGCTGATGCAAAGACTAGTGAGCCTAAGTAGGTACGGCTTACATAGGTACCTACCAAAGCTACTGTGTATATATACCTGGAGATTCTTGTTTATCCAAGGTACTTCAAAAAAGGTACCTAGGTAAGGTATGTAGGCACACAAGGTGGTATCCTATTGTCAGCGCGTGCTCCCTTGAACCCGCCAAGCCGCCCCACGATTTGAATCTTCTCAGAAAGCTACGGCATGCCAAACATGTAGAGTATGGGAATCAAATTTTGGTTTTTTTTTTTATTTGTCCAGGCGATCCTTCCGCAAAGTCCAGAGTCTAAAATGAGACAAAACATGCAGTTCTGAAATGTGGCCTCCAAAATGCAGTCTTTCATCCGTTGCTCGACCAGGGGAAGCGCCATATTCTTGTTGTGTGGGGGATGTGTATTCGCATTGAGGAAAATGAAACAGAGAAGGGGGAAATCAAGATGGGAAAGAGATGCTGGGTTTTGCGATAAAAAGGGTAAATAAATCTTGCAGACCACACTCCTAGACACCATTTTTCACCACCGGGAGTTTCTACCAAGTAATGACAATCCACGATACCAAGGAAATCCTTTCTCGGCTTTACTCAGCAGCCTTCGGCGCCTCCTCGGTGGCAGCAGCCTCGGCGGGCTTCTCCTCTGTGGCGGCCGCTGCGGGGGCAGCCTCAGCGTGTCCCGTTGAGGCTGTCGGCTCAGCCTCCGACGAAGTCCAAAGAGTCTAATGTTCGTTTCCCCGGTCAGTATCACCATAAACCTCCCAATGCCCAAATCATAGTCTGTTAGCGCCAGGGATTTACTCACAAGGTTGTCGCGCAACAGCTGCATGATCAGAGTTGAGTCCTTGTAGCTCTCCTCGCTCAAGGTGTCGAGCTCTGTCGGAGCAAGCATTTGTTAGCTGTAATCCCTTGAACAACGGTACCAGGTCATGGGCCCCATAAATCAATGCGCAACTCACCAGCAATAGCATCGTCGAAAGCCTGCTTGGCCAGATGGCAGGCCTGGTCGGGGGCGTTGAGGATCTCATAGTAGAAGACGGAGAAGTTCAGGGCAAGACCAAGGCGAATGGGATGCGTGGGAGGCAGCTCGGTCTGGGCAACCTCGGTAGCAGCCTTGTAAGCCTCAAGGGACTTGTCGGCCGAGTCCTTGCGCTTGTCACCAATAGCGAACTCAGCGAGGTAGCGGTGGTAGTCGCCCTTCCTACAAACAGATGGTGCCACCTTGTAAGCAACTGAGTTTCTTCGCCATTGAGGAACTGAACTGGGATAAGGACCAACATCTTGTGGTAAAAGACCTTGGACTCGCCGCTCTTGGCCGAGGGAATAAGGTGCTTGTCGAGAACCGACAGGATGTCCTCGCAGATCTTGGCAAGCTCGGCCTCGATCTTGGTGCGGTACTCCTTGATGAGACCAACCTGCGACGAGTTACCCTTGGACTCCTCCTTTTGCTCGATCGAGGTCACAATTCTCCACGAGGCCCTGCGGGCGCCAATGACGTTCTTGTAGGCGACAGAGAGAAGGTTGCGCTCCTCAACTGTCAAGTCCCTGTCCTCGGAGGCGACGATCTTCATGTTCTCGACCATCTCTGGACGGCCCAGGCATTAGAATCATCTTGCCGATTCGCAAAGCGACAGCCGAATGCCACGGTAGGCTCACTCACCCTCGTAGCGCTCAGCCTGCTCGGCGAGCTTAGCCAGGTAAACGGCATCTTCGTGACCCATTTTTACTGATTTTGTCTGCGAGAGGCTACGTGTCAGCACTCATGACTACATTATCGAGCGACACTGCCCAAGTCGAAGCTGAGCATCCGTAGCAAGCGCCATGGGTAATGCGATTGCGTTGCGTGCGCTTCGGCTCGTGAGTCTTGGACGAGGAGAATCCAATGGAGAATGCGCGATACTGGCTCAACGGGGGGAAAGGGGGCGTAGATCGAAGTGGGTGCGCATACCGTTTGACGGGGTTTCGGATCTCGAATCGATCGAGGTAAATCTGTGCAGTAGAAGCGGTGAGTGAGTCTATTTGCGATGGAAGCAAACTGAGCAAATGGATGATGAGTGGTGGATGTATGATTCCAAGATATTCAAAGATGGAAATCGAAGGTTAGGCAGGTGAATATGGGTAGGTATGTAGGTAGGGAGAAAAATGAGGTGCATGAACGTCTGTGGCACTTGGGTCGGACGGGAGACTGGAGGGGTGGGTTGGCAGCGAGTGGGCGCAGATGCGATGACGACAGTGGGTGCGGTTGCAGTGCAACAAGAGGAGACGCATTTGAGGCAGGCGACTGACTGCTGCGGCAATGACCACGCTCTGGTCAAATCCACGGAGATAGCCTCGAGAACGGAGGGTTACCAAAGCCAACGAAAACGCACCTGTTGGATGCTTTCTGATATGGTGGTCGCGATTGTGGTTCGGGGGTTTTGCAGTCTGCCGGCAGCGGGCAAATGTGTCGTCTTTTTTGCTTTGTTTGTTTGTTGGTGGAGGGAAGTTGGAAGGAAATTTGGGATGGGATGGGATGGAATTGAGATGGGGGGGCAGGGCACTGAGGTGTGCTGCAACTGCACCCGCCGCGACTGACTGGGCTTCTACACTACATGGAACCTCAGTACCGTGCCTCCCTTCTCCATGCCTGCTTCTACAGTAGGTACCTTACCTAGGCAGCCAGGCAGGGCCCGCCAACCTAGCAGCGGGCGCGCCGTGCCAACAATTTCGCCCTGTAATCAAGAGCACGGACCCCGGCTCGGAATGGTCTACAAACTTGCTGCGTTGCCAGCCTGGACCCGGTTCTGCACGTGATCTAGTATCACTATCAGTATCGCATCTGAGATCCCCACTTGCCCCGCCTCCTCGTGAGACAGAGGGGCAACAAACGGCTCCCTGAACCAGTCTCAACGCCGGCCAGTTTTCGATACCAGATTGTCATGCATGTGGCTCAAGACTTGTCCATCTGCCTGCTTGATTCGGCCGTTTTACTAGTTATTGTAAACTATCTGAGCGCACAACCATTACGCAAAAATGTGCATGCGATGTTGATAAGCTCGCTTTAATATTTTTGGTGGTTTCCATGAGTGTATATGATGGTGCTTCGATAGATTATGACAGACCAATCCCCGAATTGCCGCCTACTACGTTAGTTAGTACTTACCTAGGTAGTCAGTCACCTATGGGCAGATTGGGCCGCAATGGTCGATAGCACTGGGCGAGACCCAGCCTGCCCGAGGTACCTGGTGCTTACAGGGTTCACTATCTCGTATACCCTGATTTCAAAGATGCTCCCGTCGTGCTTGGCCAAAAGCCCGTTGGACATCAAAACCGCATTGGGCAGGGAGAGGGAAATATTCAAACCAATCAGTTGGCATGCCGACATCGCCTGCTAACTAATGGATTCACATTCCGCACATTTCGCATTTGGACTTGATGATTCTTCAGAGTCAACCTCCACAAGGGCTGTCTATGCGATCGTCTCCGGATGGGCAATGCCGAGGGCCTTTATATGTTGGCAGACTCGCTACAGTGTTTTTTTTTTTTTTTTTTTTTTTTTTTTTTTTTTTTTTTTTTTTTTTTTTTTTAAATATTTCTGTTATCAGTCAAATGGAGCAAATGGGTGAACACTCCCAAGCCAGAGGCCGTAGGATTATTGAAGATTATTAATTCACTTCACAGGAGGAGTCTAAGTCGGCCTTTCGGGTCGGAAGTCAATAACTTCCCGACTTGGGTAATGTGCAGTATATCCGGGTTGATTACATACACAAATCTCGCCCCGGTTCTCATATCTTCTGCAGCCGGTTTCTACCACGCAACAAACGTGCAATAATGTCTACGCTTGCACTCAAAATAAATATTGATGGCTTCGACAAAGTTCAGAGTGGTTGTTTGCGGCGCTTCAGGCCAGACTGGCCGGTCGATCATGGACCAGCTGCTCGCATCGCCAGGCCAGTTCGAGACTGTCGACCTCGCCCGCCCCGAATCGGTCAGCAAGGAGATACGCCAGGACTTTGCTAGACGGGGTGCCGTAGTGAAAGAGATCAATGTCAATGACACACAGGTCGTTCCCACCCTTCTGACTGTCGCGGATGTCGTCATCTCCTGTCTAATATTTGCCCAAAAGGCGGAGGCAGAATCCCTTATTGACGCATCTCATAAAGCTTGCGTCGGGTGGTATGTGCCCAGCTTCTGGGCAAGTTGTTGTCCTCCACGTGGTGTCATGTCAGTAAGGGACCAGAAGAATTTCAGCACCGGCGCAAGCGCTTGTACCTCCCTTATACTGCCATGGACGTCGGGTTTTGGTACCAAGTGAGCATTCCGCGTGTGCCCTCGGGCAGACTCAACAAGGGTCTCACTTTCCCCGATGATGTTTTACTGGGTGACGGGAATACCAGGACTATCCTGACCGATATAGCCGATATTGGTAAATACGTCGTGCGCATAATCTCCGACCCTTGCACCCTGAACAGGCTAGTATGTGCCTATAACGAGGTGACTACGCAGAACAAGTTTATGGCCCCAGTCGAGGAACTCAGTGGCGAGACCATCCCGAAGAAATATCAGTCAAAGGGAGAGCTCGAGGAAATCATTTCTCCCGTGGCCAACGAGCTTGCGCAGAACCCCAACAACGGGGGCGTTTTGCTGAAGAAGTTCGTTATGTAGTATGCATACAGTTGAGGGATCCGTGGCGATAACAGCCCCGAGCATGCCAAGTATCTTGGATATTTGGACGCAAATGAGCTGTATCCAGATGTCGAATACGCAACTGCGAAAGAATTTATTCGTCAATTGTTAAAGGGCGGGAGGGACGCCGTGTTATACTATGGTCGGGATTTTGTCGTTAACAGGGATTAATCAAAAGACCTGCCTGTGTAGGAGGGCAATGGTGCTGCGACGATTCAGAACCTTATGGTCAGGCAAAAAGGGGGAAATCTCCACAGGCGCCCCGCGCGCTTGCAGAGCTCTTGCCTAGGTACAAATGATGTGAACTCAATTCAGGGACTTTCGGCATTAGCTTACATCTGCTAGTATTACATAACTTTAGCCCATGCATTTCTTTCTCCTCTGGTAAAAACGCGAGTGATGTGCTCATCTGCTTATTGAATCGACCTTGTCAGTCAAGACAGGGATTATGTAGGTATATCAGGCACTGCAGCCAGAAGACATGGAACAGTTCCGCTCCAGCTGCAATGGGTTGTCATGGACGTGGTTACAGGAAGGTACCCAGGTAGATATTGAGCGAGAAACTCTCCGGTATACAACAGTTCCAGGTAGAGCAGAAGAAAACTGTCAGACAATTAAAAATGTCTTGTATAGGATTGTGAGTTGAATGAATGCATTATGCTTGACGGTTTATTTCCTAAAGCAAGTAACGCGCATTGCTGCCTCAGGTTGACTATTGCTAGAACCATCGTACAACTCGATGGGGTCCGGCGGGGGGAAAGCTTAGGCCCGTGGTAGCTCACAACCGTCCTTGGCATAACAAACTACGTCAATCTGTTGACGTACGATCCAACCTTAGCTGACTGCAGGCACGCACCTCGGATCCCAAGTGACACCACCACACTTCATCATCGTCACTGCAAACCATTTCACCCACCAATACGAGTTCCGAACACAACCAAAAAACAACTCAAATAAAAATCCATCCTTTTTCAAAATGCTTCGCCAGTCATTCACCAAGGTTGCCAGGCCCGCTGTCAGGCTTTCAAACACCCGCGTTGCCTTCTCGACCTCAGCAAGCAGGATGGCCGAGGGTGACCTTGGATCTACCCCAAAGACTGGTGGCGGGTGAGTCGGACATATCTTGTTTTTTTTTTTTTTTTTTTCCTCTCTTTCTTTTTTTTCTCATTGATCTAGTCCAGCCCAATTCGTCAATTAATGATAAGGGAACAAACGAAATACGCATGTTATCGAGACCAACAGCTGACTGAACATTGATTACTCCCCTTGTGTAGAGACGCCTTCCAGAAACGTGAGCGCGCCCAGGAGGACTACGCAATCCGCCAGCGCGAGAAGGAAAAGCTCCTCGAGCTCCGGAAGAGGCTCGCCGAGCAGCAGGCTCACTTGAACAAGCTTGCTGAGCACATGTACGTGGTCCCATCCCAAATGATCCGGCCCTGTTGGTTCTTTCGACCAAAATACAAAAATGAATGGAATGCAAAGGCTGACGCATCGTTGCCCATGTTTACAGCGACGAGATTACCAAGCAGCAGGGAGGCGAGCAGAACTAAAAGGCTGTGCTTACAATGATTGCCAGGGACAAGCTTTGACCTTGTTCAACCCGCGGATCCAAACGTCGCAGGCGCGCCTGTAAAAAAGATAACAAGGAACAGATATAACGAAGCTTGCGATTCGGACATCTTAACATCAACAACTCTCCTCTATCATAACGCGCATTTGTTTAACTAGTTTTGTACATAATTCGCGTGTAACAATCAGCTTTGCCTTTTGCTAGCCTTTCTCTTGTATGCCACGAACGTCCTGTGAAATTTAGAGGCCATGTGACAATCGAAAACAGTAGAGCCCTAGGAGAATTTGCAAGCTCCGGTCACTGGTCAACTACCAAGTCATGCTAGTCAAAATATTAGGGAATAAAAACATCAAGCCATGGAGCCATTTCGAAATATCCTAACGGCGTCCCATGTATGAGCGATAGAAGCTGTCAGTGGCATCACCATCGTCACCGCCATGTCCGCCAGTGCTGTTTCCGGCCTTTTGGGCCGCTGCGACCTTGGCTTGAAGCGCCGATGCGTTGGTGTCGATCCATTGTAGTTGGCTGAGATGTCCGTTGAGAACGCGAACGATTTGCGCAAGCTAGAGTAAAAGGAAGGGGACAAAACGTCAGCGTCTGTGTCTTTTTGATGTAAGAATTCAAGTGTTTGCTTCCAAATCCTCAAGGTACTCACGGGGTCATCAGGTTTGCTGCCCTTGCTGATTGTGCCAGAGATTTCGTTGATCTCCTTGATCATCTTGCCCAGATCCTTGCCCATCTCGTCTAGGCGATCAGTAAGGCGTTCGGCGAGCTTGTATGTACGCTCACGCTCCTGATCGGGCCCGGCAAGTTGCTCATCCTTGCCAACTTGTCGGGAAAACATATCGTTGACTTCCTGCTCGTAACGGTCAAGCCAAGACGCAAGCTCATCTTGCTGGCTCTCGACAGATTGCAATTGCCGTTCGATCTCGTTGCTGGCACGCTCAGCCTCGTATGTCTCCAAGTACAGCTTTTGAATCTTCTCTCCGTTTTCAACAAGGAGCCGATCCCAAGCTGCAACCTTGGATGCCTGATCCTTGAACTCCTTTTGATACTTGTTGAGGTCGGTTGCCCACCGTGTCATAATCTCATCCATAGTCTTGTTCTTCAGTCTCGGCAGTGATGAGGTGGGTCCCATTGTTGAAGTATTCAGAGCCGACGAAGCAGGTTGGCTAGCAGCGCCTGTGGTACTCTTAGCTGCATCAGCTGCAGTTGCAGGCTTGAGCCCGCCAAGAACAGTCGAGCCCGCAGTCGTCGTGCCCGCAGTCGTAGAGGGGGCTGTAGACGCTGCCGGTGCTGCCGCTGAGCCGAACAGAGATGAAGGAGCCGCGGCTGCCGTTGTGGTGGCTGGCGCCGCCGCCGCCGCCGCCGAACCAAATAATGATGGCTTCGCAGCAGCTGCGGTTGTAGTAGCCGGCGCCGCAGCCGAACCGAACAATGATGTTGTCGACGCAGCCGTGGTTGTTGTAGCCGGCGCTGCCGATGCGGCAGACGTGGTGGCAGTTTTAGCGGTGGCGCCGAACAGACTAGAGGGAGCAGCCGCGGGAGTCGCCGTGGTTGCGGCGGTGCTGGCTGGGGTGGTAGATGCTGCAGAAGCGGAGCCAAATAGGCCGCCAGTTGATGCAGGCTGGGTGGAAGGTATGGCACTTTTCGCGCCAAATAGGCCGCCCGAGGCTGGGGCTTCTGTTGATGCTGGCTTGTTTCCAAACAAGCCGCCGGATGCCGCAGGTGCCGCCGATGCACCACCAAACAACGAAGGCCCTGTGCTACTTGGCTGACTCGTGCCACCAAACAGAGGAGCGGCCGAAGCTGCGGGTTGCGACGAGGGTGTACTGGAAGCAGCCGGTGTGGCGCTGGTCTTGGCAGCTCCGAATGTTAACGTCGGAGCTTGTGTGGCGCCCGATGATGCCGGTGCAGCTCCAAACAGGCCTGGTTTCGCAGCTGCGCTGGGAGGGGGCCCAGCAGGTGTCGTCGAGGGCATTGAAAACAGCGGCTTTGAAGGTGTTGTCGAACCCAGAGTAGCACCAGAGTTTGTGCCAGCGAAGAGGCCTCCTGTTGAGGGAGTAGTGGAGGCAGCACCCGCGGCGCCGCCAAACGTTGGGGTAGACGAGGCATTAGTTGTAGCAGGCGGAGTTGCTGCCGAACCAAAAAGCCCTCCGGTCTGAGCTGGCTTGGAGGCATTCCCAAAGAGACCGCCGCTGCTCCCAGTATTACTGGCTCCGAACAACGGGGTACCAGACTTGGCTGCTGGCGCCGTCGTTGTGCTTGCGGGTTTGGCCCCAAAAATCGACGGTGGCTGTGATGTCGCGGTAGAGCTCGAATTGCCAAACAGCCCGCCGCCGGTACTTGGTTGAGCAGTGCCGGCTCCCGTGGCTGGAGTTGACGATTTGTTGCCAAAACTGAAGGTCGGGGTGCTGCTTGCTCCTGATGTTGCCCCAAACAAACCACCGGATGCCGGGGCCGAAGTGCCCGGGGTAGCACTAGGCGTGCCGAAGCTGAAGGGTGTGGACATGTTCGCGGTATCTAAACTAGAGTGCGGTGACTCTCTGCATTAACGAATGGACGAAGAAAGAAATGCAAGCTCTGCAGATGAGGTTGCAAATCTCGTCGTTTGGTGCTCTTTCGCGAAGCTGGACAAGACACTGCGCAACTTTTATGGCGCAGCCCAAATGCCTCACAGTGGCGTAAAGACTAGGGTAAGTGGTTGACGGTTTAGAAATGTCGAATTGAATTTCGCGGGCTGGCGTTTGCCATAGGTAGCATCCAAAGGGCACCGCAAACCGCGACGCGAATGAGTGTTTGAATTCTTTGGCGCAGCTCAAAGAAAGCTAGATGACCCGCTTGTTGGTGGGTTCTTCAAGCACGAACATGGCCAATCAACAGCTGGCTGGTCCGCCATAAGTGCCTGGTGAAGGGTGCTTATCCACTCACGGGGGTCATCCATGCCTAGCAGAAACGACATCATTGTAGAGCATGGATAATTCCCAAGTACATGCACACTTTACCCTCCTTGAAACAGCCCCCGTTGTCTCTACGAGATCGACAGATGATTTGATTCTAATGCGCCCATTAGGCTTGCATTGTAGCTCACTATTTGGTTGTATTTTCGGATGGTTCCGTTCAGATTGAGCTTGAACCCCGCGTTGTTAATCCTTAACATATCGTGTCCCTTCTACCTATCACCTACCTACTTCACCTACCTATATAGGTAGCTTACCTCCTACAACTCACAACTCACCTACCATGGCTGGTGGAGACGATATGCTGGCGCCTCCAGCAAAGACCAACACAAAAGACCCTGGCGCGCACGAACTAGGTTGGTCGCCCCGATGATTCAAGGCTTTGGTATGTGCGGAAGGACTCAGTGCGCTAACTGCTGGCTACTTGACAGAGTCCGAATCCGACGACCACTTCTCAGATGCACAGTCCGCCCCGTCCGAATCTCGCGGGGCGTCCCCCAAGCTTCCAAAGACTCGGGTGGAAAAGGTTGATAATGAGCCGTCTTTCGGAGAAGTACCCGGAACTGAGGCATACCAAAAGCGGACACGCGACGCCGAGCCTGATGAGATTGCCATCGCCAAAGACTCGTCCAGTGCCGCTAGTGGGCCTGAAGACAAGAAGCAGGATGATGTGTCCTCAGAGAAACCACAGGTGCCACTGACTGTGGTGGAAGAGACTGTGGACTCGGCCGGATCTATAACGCATTCTGGAACGCATCATGAGTCGGATGCTGCTCCCGACAAGGTGGTAAAGGTGGATGAGGGCAAGTTTGACGAAGCCGAGGCCAGTTCCAAGGATGGTGAGGCATCTTAGCTCCCCGCCCTCGCGCATGCTGTACTTCCAGTTGTTTTGTTGGATCTCCTTGTATTGACGGATTCTTATTAGGGGCCGTAGATACTACAGTAGCAACTTCATATCCATCGCCCCCAGCAGAATCTGAAGACACTCCACAGAGTCCACCAAAAGTTACTGCCAGTGCTTCTCTTGGAGAGTCAGGTAGCGCTGCTGCTCTCCAGGAGGAAAAGGAGGATGATGAGGAGTACAATGAGGGTAATGATGATGATGGCGATTTCGGGGATGATTTTGATGATTTTGAGGAGGGTGGCGGCGACGCGGATGATGATGACTTTGGTGACTTTGACGATGGTTTTCAAGAACCTGTGGCTCCAGAGGACGCTCCTCCACCAGTCGCTGCACCTCCGCCGCCAGCCCCAGGTTATAACCTCTCCTTTGTAAGTCTCATCTTGCCACTACCACTTTTTCATGATCTATGGAAACTGACCAAACCCTTAGCCCGTCCCTGACTTCGATGGGCTAGACGCCGACGCAGTGATGGCCACCACAGAACCGTATCTCAACGCTATATACCCGCCAGACGACGACGACATAGTCGTTACCCATTCATACCCACAAGAAAACCCGATATTCCAAACCCCGCGGAGTGCATCTTTATGGGCACAGCTAGTTGCACCCCCTCCGCTCCAGCCGCCGGACTGGATCCGCTCCCGCATCCGCCGACTCTTTCTTGTGTCTCTTGGCGTGCCCGTGGACCTCGATGAGATCCTGCCAGCGTCCAAGCAAAAGAAGCTCGTTCTCCCATCTCTAAACCGCGCTGGCAGCAACGGGACCCCCCGCACATCCACGGACTCGCGCAACATTACCAAGCTCAAACAGGAGGCCGGCGCCTCTACCACCAGCCTCGACTCTCAGGGCAACAAGAAGCCTCGTCCCAGTGGCGATGCAGCCGCGTCTACCTCGACGGCGCGCAAGAAAAACGAGCCCGTGGAGCCTGAGCTTGACCTCGTTTCCGCCAAGCAACTCTGCATGACCACCGACGAGGCCCTCGACGGCATGACGGATGGTGAGCTAAAGGAGCATGTTGCCAAGCTCCAGGCCATCGAAGGCGCCGCAAAAGAGTTACTAGAGTATTGGCAGAAGCGCACAGACGAGAAAATTGGTGACCGGGAAGCATTTGAAGGTGTTATTGAAAGTTTGGTCAAGCATGCAAGGAAGGTTAGAAAGTAGAAGAAGGAAAACAAGGGCGACCAAGCCCCCTAATCTCCGCAAGGTGATGATAATAATAAAGAATGAACGACTTCGTAATATGGCTGCATTTCGGGTTTTTATAGACGTGATAGACACCATAGCTCCAGCTCCACCATTCAAATGGCTTGGTCACGCAAATTCCTACAGAGATGCACGGGAAAGGACTTGGAACGATACTATGACGGTCCTGCCACACGTGGAGCTCTTTAGACACCTAAAGAACACTTCACTATAGGCATTGAAACATTCACCGAGGAACGATTGAGCTCAGCGTTGATTGGCTCAATACTGCACCGGAGACCAGTCTGATGGTCCGGCGGGCAAATAAAGACATGTCACAGGAAAAACCCAAAGAATTCTCGGCAAAAACGCATGAGTCCAAGCAGTATGATCTACTCATATCACTGGTATTTGTCTTTAGCCGTCATCTCTATTTTGTTAACATCCGGACCTATTGCGCCAGGCCACATAACCCAATACCACCAAAGCCATTATGAAGTGGTAGGCTCAAGGGTTTTTCCTCTGTTGGTGGTTAGCACTAGATCAATCAGTTAAGCGTGGGGATGCGAATAACTTACGCAGCTATAGTTGCCCAGCCGATAAGACGCCAATGTTTCTCGATACGACGACTCAGTGCAACCTTCTCTCCGATATTCGTGCACGCTGGGCTGGTAAGAATGAGCTTTGCGGCATCCTTCTTGATAGCCGACACCTTGGCACCAGTTGATGTTGAGCCAATGTTGACCATAATAACCTCGTTCTTCTGGAGCTTCTCAACCTTCGCCTGCTTGCCATCGGCAGTCCTCACACCCAACAAACGGCGGAGCAAGTAGAAGTTGACTTCGATCTCGCTGTAGATGTCTGGCAGGCGACCCTTTAGACCAAGAACGTGACCAACAAGACGATCAGCTCTGCATAGTGTAGGGTCGATGCGTGTACCGACACCGATCAGACCACCAGGCACGGCGTACTTGAGCTCGTTAGCTTCCGAGTTCAAGGACACTATTCTGCTGAAAATTGGCGTGCACTGGAGATCTCCCTTATCGTCTCGAGTGACAATGCCTGGCCTGATCTCAATCTCGTCTCCAAGCTTCAAGATACCGTGTAAAATACTGCCTCCAGCAACTCCACCCTTCAGGTCGTCAATCTCAGCACCGGGCTTGTTGACATCGAAAGACCGGATAACAATCATCTGGGGGTCCACAGAAAAGTCCCTAGGAGGCACGGGGACGGTGTTGACGATGGCCTCAACCACAGCGTCCACGTTGAACTTGAGCTGTGCAGAGATGGGGATGATGGGGCTCTTTCCAGCCACAGTTCCCCTGATGAACTTCAAGATGGACTGGTAGTGCTGTTGAGCAGCTTCCTCCCTCATCAAGTCGACCTTGTTCTGCAGAATGATGATATTCTCGAGCTTCATGATTTCAATAGCAGCAAGATGCTCGGAAGTTTGCGGCTGAGGGCAGGACTCGTTTCCGGCGATGAGCAAAAGCGCGGCGTCCATGACCGCAGCTCCCGACAACATAGTGCTCATCAGAATGTCGTGGCCAGGGCAATCAACGAAGCTTGGGCGCAAGAGTTAGCACATGTCGAGCGTGGGGTAGGACAAGGAGGTATACTCACGAGACATGTCGGAGAAGCTCATATTTACCCTCGCATCCTTCCCTCTCACAAGGCGGGTCGACCTCCTTGTCACTCTTGTAGCTGCGGAATGCGGTAGGGCGAGGGCACTTGGGGTTGTTGCACCTGTAGATTTTGGCGTTGGCGTAACCAAGCTTGATGGTAATGTTGCGAATCAACTCGTTCTTGAAACGAACGGTCTGGACGCCAGAGATGGCTTTGACGACGGTCGATTTGCCGTGGGCGACATGACCGATCGTTCCAATATTGATGGTGGCTTGCCTGGCGATGATCTCTGGCGTCAGAGGGTTAAGTTTGCTGACGTCGAGATCCTTCGGATCTGTTTGCGGTGGCAGCTCAGGTCGCTGGATCGGAGGCGGAGCCACTGCGGTCTTCTTCAGGGCCGACTTGAGCGGCTTCTCATCAATCTCTCCATCGGAGTGGTCTTGGGGGTCCAATCCGGGAGACTCGGGGCCCGAGTCCGACTCGGACTCGATATCGTTGCCAAACTTGTCGCCGTTCGACATTACGATGGCGGGGTAATCAACCTTTTCTTATTGGCAGTGGTGGACTTCTAGTGTTACGATCTGTAATATGGTTTGGAAACCTTCGGGGCGCAGCAGAGACGAGCTCGTGTTTATTGCTGATGATCCAGCGGAGCCTGAAAAAGCCGTGGTGTTGGTTGGTGGATTCGCGCCAGGTCAAGGCTATTCAAGATTTTGGTGGTTTGCCTCTAGGGAAATTTTGGTGTGCAGTTGTTCAATCATTGAGTCACTGCAAACCAAAGCATCCATCTTTTACGCTAAACCAATTATGGACGAACGCGGGGTAGATAAGATAAACTTGACCTTCTGTGGAGGCATGTGCCCAGACTTTAGGGATGGGAGCCCTGGGGCTAAGACAAGAGCAGCATTAATTCATTGACCTGTCTGTATAAGCTGCCAAGAAAACATGACCAGTTGCAATGGAAGCTCTTCAACTTCGATATCGATCGCAAAGGACTTTACTCTGTGCAACCTTGGGCTTAACGCGGGCGTAGGACGGCTTGGTATCTCATGCACCCGCGACAAGCAACTGACGGTTAAGGAAATTAAGCCCAAATGGAAACGACCAACATTCCGAGACAATGACAGAAATGAGGGACTGATGTTTTGTGCAGTTTGCAAAGTCATTATAGTTTGAATAATATGACATTCGAGTCGGTTCTTACTTGCGCAGTCTTCCTGGCTAGATCTTGAGCAGTCGCAAATTGTAGTGGTGTTTGTCTATTTCACTTACAACCAGAGTTCATTGTCTGGAAGCCACGAAAACAAGCTTGCGTTGATAACTGTCCAGGATACGATTCTTCCACAAGACGTACGGTAAATTGAAAGTGGAACATGTAAATATAACAACAGACTCTCATTTGGCAAGAGAAGATTGATATTCCGCCATGCTATCTGATACATCCATCCCGCAAGATCTGTTGGCGCACGGCGTGCCGTTCTGACAGCGGGAAGATCATCCACACACGCAGCCAAACCTCGGTATACAGTCGCACTAACTGCCGGGCTAGCATTTGCAGGGTGGTGGGCTTTTGTGTTTAAAAAAAAAGTTATAGTTTACGTAGCCTATAATGTTCTGTCAAAAATATTCTAAAATATTAGGGCGGAGCATCAGTGCTTGCAATGGCAAGGTCCGGATTGAATAAGTGGCTAATTATAGCTCTCTGCATAGTACGAAAGATTTCTTGTTGAAAGGTGTGGCCAAAGTCACACTCAACGCAGCGCCGGCGACTGGTTTTAAATGCCAAGGCACCTTACTCTATCAGGAGTGGCCAGGCTTACGGGATAAATCCAACTGGTACTTACTTGACGGAGAAAACTTCCCCTTCGGTACGATGACACGCGATGTAAGCGAGCTAACAGGTGAGCCTTAGCGAATTTAAATATCTTACAGCGCACAATCCTTATTATATATCTATGTGTTTTCTTCCATAATGCTGTAGACAAGCAATCCGACTCGAACAAGAACCTGCTCTGTATCGTGATTAAAAATGCTTAACGAAGATAATGAATATAGCTGAAATATTAGTGGTATCAAAAGCTGTGTTTAGGTACTTGGATCACATTATCCACATCGCAGGACATCACTGATTCCGAGAAGCGAATGTCCCTTCGCTGGTACTGGGCTAAATAAGGACTTTGCCCTAAATACAGTACCACCCAGCAAGCCAGGCACATCGTGTAAAGGATGGATGGCCGATCGACTAACTTAGCCAAGCTAGGAAATTATTCGTTCCCCACAGGTCAGCAGAATATTGAATAGTTGTTTCTATTCCTAGCGTAGCGTTCGATCAAACAAGCAGCTTGGTAGCCAACGTAAGTCGGTGGTTTTGCGGAAGTCGTATGGCACATTGGAACCATCATGGACAACAAATAAAAACACCGATATGCGGGTTATTGAACGAAAGTATACCAACTTTGGAGACATGGGCCGTCACATCAATGCCATCAACACACGGCGTACCTCCGCCACAGCCGAGTCAATCGGAATGTGATACGACGGAGGGAGGAAAGGAAAAAAAGAAAAAAAAAAAAAAAAAAAAAAAAAAAGACGAGGGAGACAGCTCCTGATGGAACGGTGCTTTCGAATGGCACTTCGGATGGCAGTGGAGTTTGACCGGGATGTGATGAGGGGGAGCAAGGGTGAGCTCGAAGGGTTTGCTGCTTGCCGCCGGCCAGGCCCCGCTGGGCATCACAAAATTCACCCTTTCGAATGATTGATTGGTTGGGTGTTTTGGCGAAAGCACCCTTTGATGCTCTGCATCCAGCCTATCACCAGGATTCGTTTTAATGAACAAGGATGCCAAGGGCGGCTCTAGATCAGTGGATGGGCGCAATTGCCTGATGTACAGGTGGGACTCGAGCAAGAAGCGGCGGTCTCTAGGAACCGATCACCCGCACTGGCGACACTTCCAGATGCCGTCTCTGCAGGTCTATTCTGAGTTTTGCTCTTTGGTCCAGGGAAAAAAAAAAGAAGTAGAAGAAGAAGAAAAAAGGGCGCATTCATCAGTATTTGCCGCCTGTCATCCAAATTAAGCGGGGGCGAGTTTCTTATCATCCGATCCATCCCTTCTCTTTCCTTCACACCCTCCCTCATCCTATTGGGCAAGCGCACACCAAGGCCTGTCGCGACCAAAGCAGAGAGATGGTCAAAAAAAAAAAAAAAAAAGATAGATAACCAGTGCGGCGTACTTTCCAACTCCTCCCTGTACAGAGCCAACTCCATGATTGGGGCTGTCGCAAGCCAATCAGAGTTGGCCCCTCGCTTCCTCCGAGGTGGGAATGGGTGATGAATGGAGCAAAGTGCTTACTTTGGGTACATACAGAATATTTGCATTGGTCAGCCCAGCCATCGCGAATGGGATGTGAGGGGCCGGGGATATTTTGGGCGCCTTACATGCGTGCCAAGATGATGCATACAGAGAGAGCACATTGCATTGCTCTTTTGGGTGCTGGCGCCGGCCGCTTTGCCAATACAACCCCAAGCTTGTTCTCACCCAGCCTTCCTGTTCTAGATATCTACCTGCGGGTGAAGAACAAAACGCTTTCCCTTACCTTTCTCGAGTTTAATCTTTTATTCCCCTCATCCTCCTTGCGCTGGTGCCTCTGTCTTCTCGACCTAAATAGATTCCTCCGTCTGTTCTTGTGATTCAGAGACGAAACGAAAATAGAGGCCAAAGACCATTTTCAGATATCAGCACTCCCCCGTTCCCCTCGCCGATACAAGAGCGATACAATTTCACGCAGCACCAAGCGCTGTTGTAGGACGATCACATCCATCGCCCCCAGACCCGCATCTGCCATACCGGACCCAAGGGCGCCATCCGTCACTTGCCCGGGCGTCTATTTCTATGAATTGAGTCGTGGGAGCTTAAGCAACTGCCCTATCAACGTCTACTCTTGTCGCCCAGCCCGGACACCCCGGTCAAATGTGCGCATTCCTATTGCTCCCAATCATCCCACCACTCATCCGCTAATACCACTTCCCCCCATGCAGCGGCAACTCTATAACCACTGGGAGTAGCCACCACTATTCAGCCAGCGTCTAGTCAAAACCCCCTTGGGCCCCGCTGCAGGTTGCCTTCATCTTTGGCATATTCCCCTGTCCTCCCGACAGCTGGTCTCTCACTTAATTTACTCGACTATTTCATTGCAGAGGAGCAAGATCCCAAGTTGCAAACAAGCAAGTCTGGAAAGACATTACTACGGGCGTGCTTGTTGACGCACCCAAGTGTTGCAATTTGCACCACACAAGGAGTCTGTGACTTCTGATCTCCTGTCCCTACTTTTTCCTTGTTATCATCAGGCTTATAGCCTAGGTCGTATTCGCCATGGCGTTCGGTGATGAGAGGAAGCGCCCTGCCGCTCTGAACCTCACACCAGCTCGTTCAGGTTCCACAGACTCGACGTCGACATCGTCCTCGCTCAAGAACCCAAGGACACCAAGATTCGCCGAGGCCACATCTATTCACTCACCTGTTGAAGACAAGTCGAGGAAACCATTCGACGATGAGAGGTCATTCCAGGCCCAATCACAGCCCGGTGATATCGGCTTCGGGTATATCAACGACTCTTCGAGCAATAGGGAGTCTGTTACGATGCCCATGACGCCGAGGTCACCGCTTAAGAGTGCCATGAGGGTGCCAGGGACCCCAGCACGGAAGTTCGACAACCCTCTCAGCCCGACCTTCAGGGAGGAGCAAGTACTGGAGAAGAGGGAGGCCTCGACCGACATTGAGCAGGCCAAGGACTTGGTAGGTCTTGCAAAGACATTGATAACGATATGGATTACCTGTCTTGAGGATATTTACGACTAACAGTCTACTTGCAGAAAGTGAAAACAAGAGTACGAATGGCCAAGTTTGCGCTGCGCGGCGTGAACTTCAGCTGCAGTCTCATCATTCTGGCCATGATGTCAACAACTTTCACCATCTTCAATGCCACCAAATCACTTCCGACTCGGGACGGCAAGCCTGCATGGTCGACGACTACCGAAATATGGCCCCAGATTCTGGTTCTCACCGTTGCCTCGATATCGCTTCTCATCTGCGTTTGCATCTTCTGGGCGTACTGCCGTGGAGGTCATGCACGAGCCGAAAAGGTTGGCGTCTACTATACGCTCTTTGCCGTCGGATGGTTTATCTTCAGCATGGTCATGTGGGCAATCGCAGCCGGTATCTTTCAGCACAAACGTAACAGCAGTGGCAACCAGGACATGTGGGGATGGTCATGTGTTCAGAACCATCGAGCGGATCTGTTTGATGAGAAGGTCGACTATGCGTTGCTTTGCCGTCTTCAGGTACGTAACATTAAACGTCACTAGCAACCAACAGGAGTATGAATTGCTAACGATTCCTTCGCAGAACTGGACCATGGTTTGCATCATAATCGAAATAGTCGTCGAAGTCATTGCCATCACTCTTTACAGCATCGTCTTCTACCGCTACTACTCCAAGCGAAAGCTTCACAAGTCTATGGACCTGCGCGACAAGGCCAGGTCTGACCTGTACCTCGCCCAGCTCCGAAGCCAGTCGGCACCCAACACCCCTGGGTTTGGTCCCAAGTCGCCTGCATTCTCTCAGTACGCCATGTCACCAAGATTCCCACCTCAGGCATATGGTTCGCTGGGCGACATCCAAGAGACGTCTCCCTTTACACCGGGCGGTAGGCCTGCACCCATTGCCGAGCCCCAGTCGTCTTTCGCTGCTAGCAACTCACCAACCCAGCCGTTCAAGCTGCAAGCGCCACCGCTTAAGGCTCCTTCGGCTACGCCAAAGGCACACCAAAGTGGTTTTGAGTCGCCATTGACTGCCTCCAAGAACAACTTTACTTTTACCCCCTCAGCATCAGCATCAGCATCAGCATCAGCATCGGCAGCACCTGATGTTGATTCGGATGAGCCGCGCTATGATGCAGTGCCCATCCCAGGGGCCTACTCTGACCAGGCTGTGAAGAGCCCACCGCCCACAAGGACAGCATTCTAATGAGTACCAACCTCGCAGCTTCAGCTTTGGGGTATACTTGTCGGAGTAGCTGCTCTTTGGACTTGATATAGAACAAAAACAGCCCAGGGGGTTTCTTTATTTTACGTCTAACTATTTCATTTGTGAAGCCTGTGATTTTCAGTCTCGTCATATTATACCTTTCTCTTCTTCATTCTGTCTCCACAGTTCTGTTTTAAATACCGCAGACGTCTATTTGGGAGACGTTTATTTCCTCTCGAATAGCGCTTTTGGGTTGGCATCTTGTTGAGATTTTTTCTATGAGTTTATTTTCTAATTTAGGACAGATCACATTGTACAATACCAGTCAATGGAGGACAGTCTTTCCGAAAAAAAGAGTTTGACCACCTGAGCCAGACCACTGGAAGGGATAAGATAGAAAGCAATGTTTGGTTCTACCATCCTAGATACCCAAGTAAACCCAAGGGATATCAAAAACTTTACTGGTAAACCTGAAGATACAAACACCTGAATCGTACGTGGACAATAATCAAATATTTGCACTAACTTGATAATATGCAATTTTGGTGGTTTTTTATTTTTATTTTTTATTTTTATATTTTCATATTTTTTTTTGTAAGTGTCAACTGGCGAATCTGTCACATTAGCAGCTGGATGATCGCCACTGCATGATTGCTTTACGTGCAGTACAAAGTAGGAAAGGGGAGGGATCGATATAAAGTAGAACAAGAAAGGGGCAAGGGTCCAAGATTGTTGCGCACTGACCAAGTCAAGTCAGAAGTTGGACGTCAAAAGGGGTTGAATAAAACGGAATTTGTCGATTCGAGACGCGACGTCGCGAAAATTTATCAGTTGCGAGGTTACCAAAAAGAAAGCTGTAATAATTTAGATTAGTTCCGTTTCGACAAAAGCGACACTTCGACCCAGCACAAGGACCTCGCCGGCGCTACAGCACCGAGATTCGTCACGCATCTGTCAATAAACCCCCTCCATTTAGGTCGAGCCAAAAATCCTCACACCCCGTAAACGCGAATCGCAATGGCGTCGATGCAGCGGTCATGCTGGCGGCAGCTGGCGCGGGCGCACGTTGCAGCCCCGTCGCAGAGGAGAGCAGCCTTCTCAGCGGCCAGCTCCATCACCAAAGCACCACGGACCCATTCTGCGGCGAGGTCCAGCATTCCGAGACGTTTCTACAGCTCCCAGCAGACGCCGCCGCCTCCACCTCCCCCTCCTCCGCCAAAGCAGGACAAGATCAAGTTCTGGCCATTTATGGTCATCATTGGTCTGGCAACAACCGCGTGGATCGGCCTGGTTAATCAGAGGAAGGGTAAGCTTTTTGTTTCTCTGGTTCTCTGTTGCCCATAACTTTGCTGTAATCCAAGCGGCGGCGTGGCACCTGCAACTTCAGCTGCAAGCTAGCTCAAGCTGGCATTGCAATTGGTGCTACGTCATGCAAGCTGGTTGGAAAGCTGGTTGGACTTGGCTGCCTGTCCTGTGTCAACGACGCTGTCTACCTACCAAAGGATGCTTGTAACCAGAATAATTTGTGGCTGCTGCAACAACAGATTGCATCAAGACAAGGACACTCAAGCCCTCGCATGCATCTGATCCTGTCTTGCCTTATCTTGTCTCGACCATTACCACCTGACTGCTAGCTGTAAACCTCTGCAAAGTTATTCGAAAATAGACGCGGAACTATCTTACTGACTGGAAATACCACCCCTTCTTCACCTACACGAAACAGACATGCCTGGTGTTCCACCGCAACAACAGGTCGGTCTCGGCGGCCGTCTCCCCGCCCCGGCGAAACCCACACCTACATTTTCCGCCGACGACGTCACGGTCGTCTTCGTCCTCGGCGGGCCGGGCGCCGGCAAGGGCACCCAGTGCGCCCAACTTGTCGAGCGCTATGGCTTCACCCACCTCTCCGCGGGCGACCTGCTGCGCGCGGAGCAGGAGCGGCCTGGGTCACAGTTCGGTGAGCTGATCAAGGACTGCATCCGAAACGGCGCCATCGTGCCCATGGAGGTGACGGTGCAGCTGCTCGAGAATGCCATGACCGAGGTCGTCGAGGAAAACAAGAAGAAGAACAAGAACTCTAAGGCCAAGTTTTTGATCGACGGCTTCCCTCGCAAGATGGACCAGGCCCTCAAGTTCGAGGAGACCGTCTGTCCTGCCAAGTTTGTCCTCTTCTACGACTGCCCCGAGGCCGAGATGGAGCGCCGCCTCCTCGAGCGCGGCAAGACGAGCGGTCGCGCCGACGACAATGCCGAGAGCATCCGAAAGCGCTTCCGTACTTTCATCGAGACCAGCATGCCCGTGGTCGACCACTACGAGAAGGAGAACCGTGTCGTCAAGATCGATGCCACACCGCCTCCTGACCAGGTCAGCAAGGAGACCCAGAAGCAGATTGAAAGCCGCCTGGGCTCCAACTTCTAAGTTGGGATGGAAAATTCTTCCCCTCTGTAATTTTTTATTGTTTTATTTCTTTGTCTTTTCATCTCTGTACACTGCATGGCGCTTCACTTTGTTTCGTATAGATTATTCTTGGGGTTGAGCCATGCAGAGACCGACTCTCGGCGCTCAGGATCTCAAGTCTAGTTGACTACACCCACTTCTGCACACGCTCTACATACACAACAACGCAAGAGCTCATGGACGAGCAGATAGAATTTTCTTGTTTATTCCCTGCCCTAAGGTCACCCATGCCATCGCCGCGTGTCAAATTTGACGAAACCTAGTGCGACGCCGTATGAGAATAACTAGGCGTGATGGACCAAATCCGGACTTGCAGAACCGTCTAACCCAGGCCATAAAGAGAGAGAAGACATCTCTTCGATTGGCGTCACAACTAATGCTGGCTCGAAACCCCAACACCTAAAGCTACCCAGGACCTTTTGAAACCAGCTGCGTTAAAAACAAAGACAAAAGAACGAAACCAGGTAGACTTTTCCCCTCCGTCTTCGGTCTTCACTATTTTTTGTTCTCAATCGTCATTGTCGTTACGCTCACGGTGTTGTTGGCCACGGTTGCCGCCTCGCCTTTGGTTGCCACGATCGTTGTTATGCTGAGTGCTCGCCTCGACCAACTTGCGCTCAGCCTCCTGCTGCGCATTCGCCTCCTCCCTGCGCAGCGTCTGAAGCAGGGTGCTGACTGTCTTCTTGGTCTTCTCCAGCGAGCTTGCAAGCTGGCGCCACTGCTTCTCGCCAAACACACGGTATCTGACCGAGTGGATCAAAAAGACCTTCTTCTTCTGGGAAAGCTTGCCCTCAACCAAGCCAGCGCGTATAACGTCGATTGCCCACATCTCAACGTCCTCTGAAGGGATCTGGAGCGCCTTGGTAATGGAGCTGTAGGATATCTCACGAGTTTGCATGCTTGCTGCTGCCAGCGACGCAAATGTGAGTAGTCGCATCTTTCGGTAGAGAACCTCATTGTCGAGATTCTCCTTCTCGATGAAGCCCTCATGCTCCTCCCTGAAGTCGTCATAGTCGTCAAGATCTTGCTCGCCGAAGATCTGCAGAAGCTGATAATGGACAGGGTGCGACTCGCTGAGAGCGTGGACAGCGGGCAATGCCCGAATATCCTCGAACGAGAGCCTGGTTGGTGACGATATCGCGGAGCGCAGGGCGCGGAGAGCAAGCTGCTGGGCCTCCTCGGAGGTGTAATCCTCGGCATCCTCGGAGTCAAAGGTACGTAGCGCTTTGAGTATGTGTTGATATGCCTCCCTGTAGCGTGCCTTTGTTAGCATCATTTCGCAAAACACAAAAAGTATATACCGAACGCATGTTTCGGTAGGTTGTTCAAGACTCACTCCTCCTCTCCAGCCGCCGTCATGACATCAATAACCTCCAAGTACATCTTGCGCTGGTCCTCCTCATCCAGCTCCCAGTTCTGCAGCCATCTCGGCAACTGCTTCAAAGCATTCTTCAGGTGGTCTGAGATTGGGATGCTGTGGATCTTGTAGAAACGGATGATCTGGATGAAAACGTTGAACCGCACTGGGTCGTTTGGTTTCAGAAGGTTGAAGATGCTCGTGAGCTCGAAGAGTGCTAATTGGGCACCGTGCTGGGGCGACGATGTGACGGGCCTCGTGAGGTTTTGGCAGATTGTTGGCAGGTGCTTCTTGGGCTCCTTTGATTGCAGGACCAGATGCACGAGAAGGTTGTAGGCGCCTGTGAACTCCTTCTCCGGGATCGCGTTCAGCTTCTTGGACTCGCTGACAATCTTGGCCAGCGCTTCACTCTCCTTCTCGCTGTCGAGAAGAGGTTGGATCTCGTCGCTGATCTGGAGCACGCTTGCCATGTCCTGCGCCAGCTCCGCGAAGGAGCCGTCGACGAACACCAGCTGGGGCTGGTACGAAGCCGCCATTTTGTTGACTATGTTCGCAGCAATCGTGTCGATGACGAGAATGGGCCGATCAATGTGATGTATACGATTTGTGCAGCTAGGAGTTTGCCCTCCACCGTGATTCTGATCCTTGCCGTGGGGCCTGCCTCTGTAATTTCTGAAGTCCTGGCTGGGCGTGTCCGGAAGCGGGGTTGTTATTGGGGACGGCAAAATTGAATGTTTCCAAAGTGGACAGACAGCACACGACTGGGACGCCTACACAGGTGCACCGTGAAGATACTTTTCTTGCGAAAAAAAAAAAACACTGCAAGTGAGAAACAGCGGACTATGTTTAACGCGACTTAATGTCGCTTGAAAAAAGGAAACAAAACCACACTTACTGTACAGATCTCGCTGCCGACAACTGCACCCCTCTCCTCTTACCCTCTGTCGTATTTTTTTCTGCCGTAAACGGTGGGAAAAAAACATGTCACGTGCATCACAGAGGTCCTTCATTGAAGGGCAGTTTAGAAGGCGGTGAGTTCTACAGTCGTATGTGGGGTGTCTCCGCCATCGAAACAGTCGTGATAGAACCAGCACGACAGGGTAGGCAGGTAATGTACTTCATTTTGACTGAGTACCTACCTAGCTAGGCAGAATCGGTGATCATGATTGACAAGTAACAATACGATAACAAAATATCATCGTTAGAATCAGGGTCATAAATATTTCTCTACAATTGAAAGAGAAATGTGAGAGAATCTGCGCATGATATCGCGATTGAACACAAGCCAGCATCATCAGGTTTAGGGCAACGAAAACTGCTAGTTAGACCAACGAATATAGAAAGCGTTTGTTAGGACATTTAAAACGAGGGGGCAATTTCTCAATCTTGTTCACTATGGTCCATGACAATTGAAACACTTCCGCTATTATTATAAGATCGCTATTTTCGTTGCTTTTTCTTCTTTCTTCCTAATTTACATATGGCCACCATCGGAGATGTACTTGCCGTTTGCTTCCTGGTTTTTAATGTCTCCGCTCTTGTCTCAATGAAGATGCTGTCATTTACGAACGAGCATGACGTTCTGCTATGAAATTGAGCAGGCGACTGGGACATTCGGCTCTCCAAGGCCGCCTGACCAAGACGTGCGTGCTTATAATAGCTGATAAAAACGGAGCTCTTGTTGGTCATGCATCACAGTCGGCCGCCGGTGTCATCCGAACCGCATGGGCACAAGGCTTGCGCCCTTTCAAGTAAAGGTTGCACAGCCAGTCAGGAGGCCAATAGAGCTAAGGTTGAAGATCGGGGACAAGATGAAGTGTCGGCTGCCTTACCGTATATAGGAAGGTAGATGATCCATTCTGAATGATCAGAACAGACCAATAAGAGATGCAAATTGATTCTGGGGTTACGCTGCAACAATAGGGCAGGTGGCGGAATTTGGAGTCATCGAGCGAAGGAAGGTGCGCACTCGATTGTAATCCAATAGCAAGCAATTTCTTCCTTTTCAGGCAGCCAACAAGGTACCTTAGCTCCCCCTGCACTCTTCTCGTACGGCCAAGGTACCTGACCTACCTAGCTGCTCAAAAGACATGATTATGAAAGGTAACCCTGCCTAAAATCGCGTTTGCTCCCCTCACAGGTTGAAGTTGTTGTCGCCCTGCGCCCATGTCACTTGCAGGTGCTTGACCCGCAAAAAACCATCGTCACAGCACACAGCCTTGCCGCCTTGTGCAGCGCTGACCTAGCTAAAAACGAGTTCTTTATAGTCTAGTCTAGATAGTCTAGCCCAAGGTCACCTGAGGCGAGGTACCCTGTCCAGGCCAAGCAGATCGTACCCTACCTCACCTGCCGGCTTACCACCTAATACCTTGCCCATCAGCTAGGCAACATCCGTCCTAAGCAAGTAATCGTTTGCCAACGCACACAGTAACACTCGCAATAGCCTCACCTCGCTGCCTGATAACATGGTTCCACGCGCTGAGGGAAGCCAATTGAAGAGGGCTCGGGTATGTCGCTGTAACGGTGCTGGTCAAGATGCCCCGGCGACGTTTGAATCTATTCCAACTGCTAACGG
This sequence comes from Pyricularia pennisetigena, assembly GCF_004337985.1. Lineage (NCBI taxonomy): Eukaryota > Fungi > Ascomycota > Sordariomycetes > Magnaporthales > Pyriculariaceae > Pyricularia > Pyricularia pennisetigena. The sequence continues at coordinate 3,990,143 of NC_043741.1, forward strand.
CCTTCTTTCAGCCCTCTACGGCCGATTCGGAGGGAGAATCTTTTAAGAAACCTCGCAGGTCGGAACACACAGCTCAAAAAGCGGACGAACCTACCGCGCAGCCGAAAACCCCCATATCCATCGAGCAGCAACTGCCGTCACCCATCACGCACAACCCTACCGAGGGCAGCTTCGATGCCTACAAGGAAGGGACTGTAACACCGCCTGAGGGCCGCCCGAGCCAGGTCGCACATCGTTCCCCAATCCAGGGCTTCTCGTCACCACCGCAGGATACACAAGCGACACAGGCTATTCCCTCACAGATTGTTGATCCAAAGGCCGCGCTTTCCGATGAGGTCGAAGATGAGGAGAAGGAGGGTGTCTGGGGCTACCTCTTCCCTCTCGACACCAGATATGGCGGCAAATGTGTCGTTTTGCGGAAGCGTGGTTCCTGTCCTATGCCTGACACGGATGGCAAAAGTGACAAGCCATGCGATAAAGCCGTGAAGGGTAAGGGACTGACTGTCCTTGCTGTGTTGAGAAGAGCGCGTCTAACTCGGTTCTTGGGCCAGGCTTCCCATCGGGTGGTTATTTGATCGGACGGCATCCGGAATGCGGTAGGTACTTGATCAATTGCAATGCGGCTTCTCTCGGGCGCATACTTACATCCTTGGTGTGTCCCTTAGATATTGTGGTTGACGACCCCATCGTTTCGAATCGACACTGCCTCATATTTGCGGAACACAAGGGTAACGACACTGTCGTCATTCTTGAGGATCTATCCAGCAACGGCACCTTTGTCAACGAGGCCATAGTCGGTCGCAACCAACGGAGGGAACTTTTGGAGCAAGATGAGATTGCTGTCAAGGATACGGCTCGGTTCATATTTCGGTACCCTAAATATCGCCAAACCAGCGCATTCTCGCAGCAATACACACTGCTGGGCAAGCTTGGCAAAGGACACTTTGCTGAAGTCTTTGCATGCGTCGAGAAATCGACTGGGCAGCGTTATGCGGTCAAAATATTTTCCATGGTCCCTGGTTTGGAAGAACGGACCAGGGTAGAAGGCCTTCAGCTCGAGATTGCTGTACTGATGGGAGTCAGCCACCCTAACGTACTGTGCTTGAAAGATACCTTTCACGAGGGCAATGCAGTGTATCTGGTGCTTGAGCTGGCCCCAGAAGGTGAACTGTTCAACTTCATTGTCATGAAACAAAAGCTTTCAGAGGCTGAGACTCGGAAACTATTCACCCAACTTTTCCACGGTGTCAAGTACTTGGTATGTTTGTTCGACCATTCAACTTTGCAGAACTTGCAATATTATCATGCTGACCTGTCTGTTTTGCGGCTTCAAAGCATGACCGAAATATCGTCCACCGCGATATCAAGCCGGAAAACATCTTGCTGGTTGACAAGGACCTGCATGTCAAAATCGCCGATTTTGGACTTGCCAAAATCATCGGCGAGGAGTCTTTCACAACGTCCCTGTGTGGCACACCGAGCTATGTTGCACCCGAGATTCTCGTTGATGGCCGGCATCGCAAGTACACCAAAGCCGTTGACGTATGGTCGTTGGGCGTTGTGCTTTATATCTGCCTGTGCGGGTTTCCACCGTTCTCCGACGAATTGACGAGCGAATCATTCCCTTACACCCTCACTCAGCAAATAAAGAGGGGCATATTTCACTATCCATCCCCATACTGGGACTCGGTCGGCGATCCAGCATGTGAGTTGCCACCAAATCAGCTCGGACATGAAACTGGGTCTATTATTATAGTTAAACATACATATACTAACAGTGTTTTGCTTAGTGAGCTTGATTGACTGCATGCTTGTCGTCGACCCAGAAAAGAGGTATACTATCGATCAATGCCTGGCTCACCCATGGATGACGCAAGCGCAACCCTCTGTTCACGATAGCACGGATGGCCTCGTTGGTGGTTTCGCCGGCCTTGAGGTCAATAGACGCGGTATGGTCCGGGAAAGGACACTGCTCTCTTCGATCAACTCTGTTCAAGTCACACGGGTACCCGCAGGCCCGGACCAAGAACCAGTCAAGGTATTCATCAAGAACCCCAAAGACGTCAAAACAACCCGTGCACCAGAACCGGGCCCGTCTCAGAATCGACGTCCAGATGAGTTCATCGAGATGGGCGGCAAAGGTGATCAGGTCTTGTTTGGCCATGACGGTGGGAGTAACTATCCGTCGACCGATATCGCCTCTCAGAAGACTGCCATAAGTCAGCCTGCGGCCAATGGCGTAGAGACTCACAAGGATGGCGAAATCAAAGAAACAAAGGCGAATGGAAAGACCAAAGAGCCCACGGCGAAAGGCAAGGGCAAAGAACAGTAATCTGTGGAGTAGTTACATTCACAGCAGATGAGTTGGAAAACTCGCACGGGCAAGACACCCAGCTTGTAAACATTACAGTAGATGATAACAGTCAATCTGTTGGCAGCGGCTTGATTTATGTTTGGTGTTACAGGGAGTGAGAGGAATATTAAGTTTTGGAGTTCTTCATAACCTGAGCATGATGCGAATGATTTGGTCTACATGTAGTGTTGCTATCAACCTCGGGTTCTGTTCATAGCTCGCTCTTTCTTTTTATCATGTGCGGTGGCCGCCAGAAATTAATTGTATTATTGAAAACGCTTTTTTTTTTTTAAAAAAAAAAAAAAAAAAAAAAAAAAAAAAAAAAAAAAAAAAAAACATGTCTAGTAACGCAGGCCAAGACCATGTCAAGTCAAACTATAGCTTAGAGAACTAGGTCTTCTCCCAAAAAAACTCACAATAAACGTTCCCGCCCATATTCCCATGCCTGTTATGACCTAGGCTCTTACCCCCACGTAAACCAAGACACTTTTCAGACTTTTGTAGCGGTAAGATATAGCCACCAAGGTTCAGAACAGGCCCAAGAAAATAGGAAAGGAGAAGGATGAAAACGACTTGGCTTCGAAGCATATAAACAAAGACATCATGTTCACAATCGTGACATCGTATTAAGACTTGTGCCGCATTACGATATATATATATATATCTCCCAGCGCCCCAAGAAGTCTCGAACCAAAAACAAGGACGTCCGCGCCTCCCACCCATACCCCAATGCCCAAAATTCATCGTATTGCCCACCAAGAAACGCAGACCAGGATCGCCGTAGGGTGCCTCTTCGGCACCCATAACAAAAAATAAACATTGGATGAACCAAAACGAAACAACCAATCCCCACCATTGCCAATAGCAAGAGAAGAGTAAAGACGATACCGACATGAAAATACGCGAAAAAGAGAGAATGACCACAAGTAGTATCCAGAGTATGATATCGTGATTTATACAAGGAGGACTGGCAGTGTACTGTCATCCCTTCAAGGATGTGACCTGGTATCCCCTCTAACATTGGAGCAAAGGTTGCGCCTGAAGCTGCCAAGACTCCGCCTTCCACGCGGCGGCGGTGATGACGATACACTGGCCGCCGCTCCTATGTGCAATTGCCATCCTCGTTCAGACGGACTGCCACGCAACGAGCCCAGCCCATGTAAACCCTACCTCTCGGGTATGGGCGATTTGGCGAGCCGACCACCGGCACTAACTCGTTTCTGTAGTCGTGCCTCGCGCTCACGGGCCAGTTTATCAGCAGTGGCCTGATTAAGATCCTGAATCGTCGAGGAGACGGTCTGCTGGTTGCCGACCATCGATATCGACGTGCTGCGACCGCGTTTAGCTTCCAAGTACTGTTGTGCGGAGCGACTAAGAGGGAAGGCCGGCATGGTGGACGGTATTTCGGCACCATTTTGAATCAAGAGCTCTGCGACGGGGAAGGGAGTAGTCCGTTCACCATCGACACGTGCGTTCGGGGTCGACAAGGGCACGGGTGACGGAGAGGCCGGATCTGCGGCGGCGAGGGCCAAGAAAATGGCGTGTGTGCCACGAGACCTATCAGTCACATTTACATTTGCCCTCAAAGCCAAGGCATAAATGACCTGCTGAATCTCATTGCGCTTGATAGCAGCAAGTAAGGTCTCGTCGGCTGTGGCGTAGCGGGAAGTGGTGGGCGATAAGGGATCCACAAATGCTCTGTCGACGTATTTCATGGTTATGAACTTGAGCCTTTGTTCTCTGGTAGCATGAGGTCCTGGCTTGATCGAGTGGTCAAGCCTAGCCTCCCATATCATGTTGGCAACGCGGTTACCAACAAGCATTAGCAGCTCGACAATGTCGGGAGTGCGGAACGACGTGATATCGAGTGTTAGAGATCTGATCTTGCTGATGTGCGTCCCGAGCGACCTGTGAATGCCACTGCATTCGATGCATAGGATGATGGCAAGGTTGAGCGACACCCACTCAACCTTGGACCCGGACCCGCAGTCCGCGCACCACAGATTGCCTTGGTCATTCTCGCGTAAAGCCTGGAGTAGCTTGTCCGGGTTCTCCTCGTGACTGCCTGCAGAGCCGACGCGATGCCCACTCGGCGCGCCACCGACCGTGGTTCGGCGGGCGGGGAACCCAGAAGAAGACGTATTGGCAGCGTGCCCATGCCCGAGCGAGGGGCTTTTCCCGGTAAGGATGGAACCAATATCTCTTCGGAAACTAGCCGACTGGTCCGTGCCTGACTGGACTGGCTTGTCTCGGACACCTCGACCCTCAACCGCACTTTGCAGCGCATTGTTGATGGAGGTGATCCAGCTGTTCATATCCTCCTCGGACGTCGCTTGGTAGACCCTTTTGAACTGTGGCGTGATGACTTCAAAGCAGAAGCGTCTTTCGGCGTTCCTGGCCTCGCGGACTGAAGCCATGCGGAGATCGATTGGGTCCATATGCAAGTCCAGCTTCTGCTTCCAGTTGCTGTATTCCGACAGTTTACCCTGATCTAGAACTATCCAGAATCTGTGAAAGCACATTCATAGGTTAACCGAACAACTCTCACCGCTATTGTTTGAGAAACAATAACCCGAAAAAAAAAAGAATGGAATAGGATGGAATAGGATGGGCCTTACTTGTGCCAGGTCTGCTTGTTCAAGGCCGCTCGCGGGTCTACATGACCACCTGGTCGACTCAAGGACCATAACAGACCTTCTTTGCGCTGCGCTGCATTCTTGTCCGAGATGGCAGACTGCGACGGATCTCGCTCTTCCAGATCGCGAATTCCCTTGAACTTGGAGGGCGGCGGGGGACTGCCTACATTTACAGACGAATGGCTAAAGCTGCCAGGTGATTTGGAAAGATCCCCTACGGCCGTGCTGCTAGAGGTGGTGCTGTTCGGTACGGTGCGCAGCTGTGAGCCGGTGCTGTCTGCCCTTCCAAGTTCGCTGTCTGAATTCGTGCTTCCGTTGAGCGGTGTCGCGACACTTGGCATGGCTGCAGTGAGAGGTGTTTCCGGTTCCATGGTCGCCCCGTTGCTCTTCTCCAAAACCCGGCGCTTTTCCTCCCTTTCTCTGCGCTGATACTGATACTCCTTATCCGCCTCTTGTACTTCATTTGATAACGCCTCCAGTTGCGGCAAGAGAGCCTCGACCTTTTTGGCCGTAGACAAGAACCCCTTCGTTTGGGCATCAGCGTACTTTGTGAGATGAGACAGGACCTCCTGCTCCTTGCGCCCACCTGACAAATCTTGCATGAATGAAGAATAGTCGAACCTCTTCAGCTCAAAATTGCGTCGTTTACCCTGATATTTGTTATCGCTCTCAACCAATTTTTTGGTTTTGACCGAATCGGACCGCTGACCCAAATACTTGCCTACGTAGGCATAGTAGTCCTTGCTCTCTTCCTCAAAATCTCGTTTTTTGGCCTCGGCCTGCTTGATATCCATCGTATACAGCCTGTTTAGCGGCTCGATTATCATTCTCTGCAGGTTTGCAGCATTTTGTCTCTCGTAAAACAAAATTTCCCTAGCTATCTTGTCAAAGTAATGGTCGATCGCGGGCTGCACGGCGTTGGTGTTGGTAGCCGATGCCTCCTTCAGGGCATCTACAAATGCCATGAACGCCTCATTGGCCTCCGCCTGGGTGGTCTGCGCCTGCTCTGCCTTCTTGATCAGGCGCTTCATCTGCGTCCGCATACTGCCCGTCTTTTGCTCCAGCGCCTTGATGGTCGCCCTAAACACAGGCCCATCATCCGTAACGGCTACGTCTTCGCCCGGCCTTGGACATGCCACGTCGACCTTGACAGGCTCAGAAGAGGTCGTGGATGGAGGTGGAAGCACGTCACTCGGTGAGTCTGCATTGAAGTTGGTGCGAGGGGACACAGGCTCGTTAATATCCGCAGCACTTATCCTCGACTCAACGGACTGCGACGACGCTACCCGTATCCTAGGCGGGGCATGTAGCAAAAACTGAGGCGAGGGCGAGCTGGGCTGGCTCATGTAGCCATTAGAATCTAGACGAGCGTCAGCTGGGGTTTAACGACGCCATCCTCGAAAACATGCATCCACCTACTTGATACCCAGAAAGCGAAACTGGCCAAGGAGACCAAGCGATGACCACGCTGGTCATACTCGACAAACTGCATGCAACAGGGAGCTTATCAGCAAAAAGACCCAGACGCTGGACCTAAACCGCCAGCAGGTAAGGGGGTATAATGGATCATGGTATTGCATACGCTGCAGGAATTGCGCCAGCCTCCGCCCTTGTCTTCAGCAATCTTTGGTGGTTTCCACTTCCATGACCACTCAAATGATATTGACGGGCTCCCATCTGTGGAATAGTCCCCCACGAGTTCGACATTGGAATTCTTGTGAAGATTCGGATCGGCGTGGAACTCCCTCGTCACGAGGTTTTCTACCTCCTTGGCGGAAGAGGCATAGACAAATGTTAGGTTGTTAACGTGCGTATCGGTTGAGGCAGTGCCGGCGGCCACGTCCAAGCTGGCGGCGGAGGTTGGACTCGGGGCACCTGGGGTCTGCCGTATCACGAATGTGAAGTTGAAGTTGAGTTCATCGTCGCTGTTGAACTTGATGATGAAGTGCGGCGGCCCGCCTGACGAGATCGTTTCTGGGTCCTGATGAGAGCGACCGGCGTTAGTACAAACCAAATACCAGCCTCAGCAACCCGGGAAGATCAGGCAGTGCCAGTCGTAGACGGCGGGTGAGAGGTGAGGTACGATGAGGTGCGGCGGCGGCGTACCTGGACGAACTCGACGGGGCAACTATCGCCAAGAGAACGAGAAGCCGAGACTCGAGTGGCAGGGAAAGCATTGGGAACTATGTTGATAGAGGAGCGCTTGCGCGGAGACGAGACAACGACGGATGAAATAGACACTACAAGGGCTCAAGGTTTGTTGGTCAGTTCGCCGCACCAACGGACGTAACATGGGGTTGGTAAGTTAAGTAGATAGGCAGGGTACGCCGAGATCAGTGCAACAAGGATCACAGCGCAGTCTGGGCGCACGTCGGACGGCCATGCTAAGGGCATAAGGTGTAGACTGACATCGATTTTGATCCCGGAGATAAAGCGCAGCAGGCTCCTCGGGGCGACTTGTGACGTTACCCATCGTTGTGTGTTTTGTTGTTGTCGTCGTCGGCTTTCCTGGTGCGTGCTATGGTTGCGTGCTGCAAGCCCGGCCGGGCGGGCAAAGATATGATGGATTTCGATGTCGCCTGCCTGTGCCTATTGTGGACTTTGGTTTGTGCAGGTAGATTTATTTAGAGGTTCGGGAGATGGCGCAAGGGCGCCGCCAGCGACAAGAGAAGTAAGATGCAAGACGGGGAGTTAGAGTCTAGTAATGGAGAACAGCGTGCGACTCAGTCCAGCTGTTTTCTGGTCTAGGTATGCATGGCTGGCTCTTGCTTGCAAGCATTTCAAAGTATTAATTCATCCACGGCTTTTGCCAGCGACCAGCGGGGGAGAAATCGCATTTGATTCACTCGATCCAATTCACGTCAAATCCGGGATAACAGGCAGACTTGACCCACCCCGCCCGCTCAGCTAGCTAGCGTAAGGAACCTTGCGTAAGAATTCGGTTAGGTAAGGTGAGCGAGGTACCTTACCTTGGCCGCTTGGCTTGCTTGGGCACCACTTCACCTACGTATTGTGCTCCATTTAAAAAGCCCGGTATGCAATTTGCCGAGTACCTGTACGCAACAAGCTTACCTTGGGAAAGTACTTCGTAAGGGAACGCAAATTGGGGTGGGATTAATCGGGGCTTTGCTTCAAGCGCCCGATGCCTGCCTGCCCACCCGCCTTGTGTCGATGTTAGGTACCTTACCTACCTGGTACCTTCTAGGTAGCCTAAGTACAAAGACCTACGTGGCCTTGACTGGCGAGACTGCGGAATCCTCGACTTTATTTATGCTGTAGCCTACAGTCGAACTTGATTTACGAGGGCAGTGCCTTGCCGTGTGCGCGGGCTCTGTCGCAGAATGCGATCAGTCACTGCGGATTGCCTTTTCCGGTCCTTGTCGGTGGATTTTAACCTAAATACGAAGAGGTAGCTCCCAAGGTTTCCCTGGGATTCATAGGTACCTAGGGTAGTAATCTTTGGGGCCCATGTACGATGTAGCCAAGCAATAGGGCATTTCAAAACCCCAGGATTAACTGGCTCATGAAGGCTGAACACATGTTTCAACTCCTTCACTCACCCGCACCTGCAGATTCTTGCAAGAGACCGACGCAACCAACCCAGAGTTCTCAGCACCTACCAACCTGTAGGTGAGGAGCTACGTCTAATAAATTATAAATTATAAATCATAAATAATAAATAGCCTAGGCTAGCTGTCCCAAGGCTGCGAGGGCACATGAGCCCAAAAATTGGACGCCTTGCGTAGAGCATGATACCTGCACGGCGAGAAAGAAAAAGATAAAAACTTTGGATAACAACCAACCAACTCCAATAAATCAGTCCATCGTATACCGCATGTTGCTGTTACGTCTTGCCAGTGGCGCAGCACTGGGGCACACAAGACAATGAATAGGAAACAACAGTCTTGGGCATACCACCTCCTCGTATTGATCACTGAAACGCTATACTCACAGTAGGTAGGTACCTTACGTACTGATATCCCCGGGCGTTAAACATTCATCAAAGTTTTCGGCGTACCATACCTACATCATGCTACTGCCCGTGATGCTGTTTGTTTCTAGACCTAGTGCTTGTGAAAACCGAAGGCGAATAAGACTGCCCAGCTGCAAAGCAGGCAGCCTTATGATCCATCCAGGGAAGGTGCACCTGACCCTCCAAAATGCACAATGGATCCAATGTTGGACTTTTTTTTTGTGTTTATTATGGTAGATAAAGAAATTTCAAACGTGGGACCAAAATTCTACGAAGTAATTCTGCAGAATGTTCTTGAAGTGTTTTTGTTGAGCGCAACAGTCTCGCGGAGAAAAAAAAATTCAACCAAAATAGTTATCATATTTATTTAGAGTAGCGTGTTTGCTGGTCTCAAGCCTACCTCCCGACCAAGCATGGACGTGTCTATCTGTAGTACGGAGGTGACGCTAACATTCAACCCAACATGAAAATAGAAATCATCACTTGATTAGCTGATACGTAGCTACCTAACTAACCTTAACTACCCCTAAAACTAAACCTAGACTAGACCAGAACTAGCCCAGCAGTGGACGTCTAGGGACCGGCCACACGGTTTGGACGCTTTAACCCTACAGTCAGTAAAACATGTCGCCCAAGCCGAACAACATGCCCCGCTTTTATTCCATAGTCCCACAGGGCCGCCTGTCATTTTGGAATGACGTTGGAGGCCGGCACGGCCAATCCATCCATCCCCTCCCCCCATTTGCAAGCAACTTGGACGTGGAACCCACTTTGGGATCAATTGATGCTCCAAAGGCAACAAGCCCTTCTGGTTATGCGTGTTTAGGCTGGGCTCCAGGTGTTTGTCAATGTGCCCTTGTCGCCAATGTGCCTAGGTATCGTGGCCTTTTTCTCATGACAGCCACTCTCGATTGCTCAACGAAAGCGGCGGCCGAATAAGCCTCCCGACGGTTTTATGGTCTGATCGGGACCGGGGCCTGCCCTCAGCCTTCGCTTCTGGCTCCTGGGCAAACCCCCTTCTACCGTTGCGCTCCCCCCCAAACTACAACCCGACTTTATCGATCAACTGCTACCGTCCGACATGTCCACCGCCTCGACTCGGTCATGGAAACCGTCCAGGCGCCTCCAGAGCATACAAGATGGGGAGCGCCGAGCCCGAGCCAGCTCGCGAGCTAGCCAAGGGCCTCTACCGCCAAACGAGGTTTACAGCTATGCCTTGCGAGTCGCATACCTAAACTACCTGCTGCAGCCAAAAAAGAAACGTAAAGAATATGTCAAGCTTTCAAGGCCACAGTCCAGAATACACGCCTCGGGCGTCGGTGACCTGATCAGAGAGTTTACGGGCACAACAAGCTCTGGCAACGTCAAACTGCCGCACAGCTTTCGCCATTCTCTCGAAAAGAGGATGGAAGGCGTTCTAACTGGCTCCGAGCGCATGCCTGGCTACAGCGATGCTGCTGTCAAGCGAACCTTTGGAGAAGCGTATACTGCCTTCACCGCTCAGGACTTTCGTAGGTCTGTAGACAAGGACCGCAAGCTCGAACCTCTTATTCTCATATTTTATAGCTCTGCCAACAGAGCACAGGCGCGTGCCACAACCCCAGAAGATCAATCCTGGCGCGTCTTGGTTGATAGGCATCTGTCTCTTTTTGTGCGGCTTGTCGTGGCCGTCCTCCGCGATCATGGGAGTGATCGGGACAGGCCCGAGTTGATGAATCGCCTGGCAACTCTGGAGAAGAAGCTCATAAATAACGACAAGGACCTGTATCTCGACACCGGCCAAGATGCGCAGCACAAGACCATTGAGGTCGAGATTCCCCTGACGCACGATGTCAAGGACATGCCCATGGTGCAGTTCGTTGCAAATGTGTTTGCACGAGATTTAGCAACGGTCCAGGCAGATATTAATTCAAACCGTTCGCTCTGGACTGCCGAGAACGGTGTAAGGGACTTCAAAGCATACCAACAGAGGATGAATGCCAGCATGAACGGAGCCTTGCGGCGGCAGGACTTCGATGTTGACGACGCCTACGAAGAGTGGAAGAAGGCAGAAGGCAAGCTCTTGGCAGCTATGATTAGTGATGTTATTAATGCCCGGCCAGATCTCGCAGGATCAGCTTCAACTAGTGCTGAGAAGCCTTTGCCAACCCGACCACAATCATACTACAACGAAGACCAGGCATTTGCAGACCTTGGAAGGCTGGTAACAAGCCCCGACTCTGCATCGGCCCCGTTCAGTTTCGACGGCTCTCCCAGTCTTGGCTCGCTTTCCCTGGACGACTCGTCCAGCATACGCAGTGTGGATGAGCCTAGCTACACATTTATCCCACCAGACCCTCGACACTGCTACAAGCAAGTCCTCCAGCTGACGACGTTGCACGACCTCCTCCACCCAGACCCCTCTGCCCCATGCTCTCTACTCTCCGTACAGTCCGAGACCTTTCTCGCTGAACTGGCGCTGCGATGGAGACTGCCACAGCACACTCGACACATAACTTTCATGGAGGTAGTGGGCCAGCATTTCCTTGAACAACAGGTGTCCATCGAAGAATTGACCATGGCGTTCGAATTTGCCAAGGAGACTGCCCCTGAGGTGAAACGACCGCCTCACATTATGTTCTACACCGATCCTCTGATGCACATACCAAGAAGCCAATGGAGCATCCCAGACACTTCTGCATATCGAACATTGCTTCACAGTCTCAATGATGCCCTTTTACGGGACATGCTTGAACTTCTTTCCAAATGTTACGAGGACAAGCCGCCCTCGTTTGCCAAGCCGCTCATGTTTATCATGAACAATATTCACAGCGACGAAGCGTTCTCGCAGCGGCAGGAGGATGCAGATGAGTACGCCGAAGCTCTTTCGGCTGCTCTTCGCAAAAATGCTGCTGCTGTTTACCGCTCGTATCTGGATGCAGAGCTGCCAGAGAGCCAGGAAGATTGGGACTTTAGCCACGTGGTAAAGCTTGGTCAAAGTGTTGTTGCCCTTTGCGAAAGGGTCCAAAAGAAGTTTAGGAAGCATCCTGTAATACTTGGGGCGTCTCCTTTTGGCGTTCTGGTTGAGACCATGTTCCCTACGTTTGAGGAAGACGCAAAGGCCATAGTCGAACGAATCCTCGCCGTGCACACTGAGCGGAAAGAGGAGGTGCATGTGCAGGATGGGTTTGATCTTTACAAGGAGCTGGTTGAGATCCGCAAGATCCATGTCAAGGCTCTACCATCGAAGCCCTTCTTCTTCTCGATTGAGGATTTGCTGCAAGGTTTTGTATGGAGGTGGATCCAATCCGCAGAGGAGCGGTTGCAGGAATTTGTCGAACAAGCTGTCAAACAGGACCAGTTCCAAGTGAAGACTCGGAACCCAGACGGTATTGCTTCCGATAACGAACGCCACAGCGTGTCCATCCTGGACATTTTTGCCATGTTCAACCAGACAGTTGATCAAGTGTTCCAGCTGGGATGGGATGACGATGTGCACCATGCTCGCTTCATGACGGCACTTGCAAAAGGGTTTGCGGCCGGCATCGGACGCTACTGTGAGATAGTCGATCAAAGGTTCTCAAGAGAAATGGATCGCGCTTCGGCGCAGGATGCGGCGGCAGCAGCCTCCAAGACGACGCAAGAAAGGTTCATGCAGTACGCCAAGGATGCATTGAGCACGAAAGAAAAGGCTGAGCCGTTCCAATTCTACCCTGAGGTGAGAAAGACTGGTCCGGGCTAGTCACGAGAACGGAGCAGTGCTGACACAAGTTCCCACAGTCTTTTGTCAAATTAAACAATATTGAATATGCGATGCAAGCTCTAGACAAGCTTGAGAAGTTGGTTAATGCCGATGGCTGCGCAGATGTGCTGCTCAAGGCGGATGGTCCCATCAGAATGTTCCAAAAGACTTCGAGGTACACATTCACGATCAAAATCGTAGAGGCCGAAGACTTGAAAGCGTGCGACCCCACGGGAACAAGCGACCCGTATGTGGTGCTATGCGACGAATACCAGAAGCGACTGGCCAAAACGAGGATCGTCATGAGGAACCTGAACCCGCGTTGGGACGAGTCGGTCGATATTGAGGTGCATGGCCCGCTGAATCTCATCGCCACCATTTGGGACTATGATACCTTTGGTGACCATGACTTTGTGGGGCGTACGTCATTAAAGCTTGATCCCAAGCACTTTTCCGACTACCTGCCTCGTGAATTCTGGCTTGATCTTGATACGCAAGGGAGACTGCTGATACGGGTCAGTATGGAGGGCGAGCGCGACGACATCCAATTCTACTTTGCCAAGGCTTTTAGACATTTGAAGAGGACTGAGCGAGATATGGTCCGGAAGGTCACAGACAAGGTAAGCTACCAATTTCGACCTGATTGATGATATGGCACGTGGCCCTATCTAACATGACGACCAGCTCGTAACCCACATCAACGCCTCCCTCTCTCATGACGCACTCAAATCATTGCTCAACCGCGGCATTGCATCGTCGGTCGCATCGCTGTGGCAAAAGCGAACGGCGAGACTGCCACCTCTAACACAAGCAGACATTGAGAATGCCCTAAAGCCATTATTCGACTACTTCAACGACAATTTCGCCGTCATGAAGCAGACCCTGACGGATGCAACCATGCTTGCAGTCATGACGCGGCTGTGGAAAGAAGTGTTAATGGCGATAGAAAACCTCTTGGTGCCCCCACTATCGGACAAACCATCGAGTCAAAAACCATTGACGCAAACCGAGCTTGACGTTGTCTACAAGTGGCTTGAACTCTTATTTGAGTTCTTCAACGCAGCAGACGAACATGGTGTGGCGATGGGTGTGCCAGCTGAGATACTGAAGTCGCCTAAGTGGCATGAGTTGGCATCGCTCAACTTCTTTTATTTTGAAGATACGGCCGCACTGATCAGAACCTCGGAGGGTATCGCAAAGGCAACGGCTCAGCGCGCGCAGCAGCAACTGCATAGCGCCAACACTTCTAACAGAATGTCGGCACCTGCATCGCTGTCAGCAGCAGCGGCTGCGCCTGCTTTCGCGAGCATGGGGACTATACGGCGGGGGAAGAGCATCATGATGAGCCGCAATTTAGGCACGATGCGCAAGGCCAAGGAGGAGAAACGGAAGGAGGCGCAGGCAGATCCATCGGACGATATGATCCTCCGTATCCTACGCATGAGGCCTGAGGCGGCGCAGTACCTCAAGGAAAGACACCGGCAAAAGGAGCGGCTGATGGCGCACGCAGCAGCCGCGGCTATTGTGCAAAAGAGCGTTCACCAAGGGTGGAACGGAGGACCTGCGTTTGGCGGAGCGCAGTATAACAGAAACAACCTACCTCGCCGATGAAGGCTTCGTGGGCAAAGGGCTGAGTTGTAAGGATGGTATGTTGTGCATGCGGGTAAGCTTGTGGCCAGCTTAACAAGTACAGCGAACAGCACGGATATACAATACAGAATTTAGAATTTTGCGGGAAATGGAATGGCCTGGGGTTTTCTTGAAGTTGAAGTTCAGACACAGTTTGCAATGTGGTTAGATACAGCACGATACCCTTGGACAAACAAAAAGAAGAAAAAAAGACATAGTGAGAAAGCGTGAGTTTCATGTCTTTAACAGACAAGTCATTGTACGCATGGCATCAAGATACTTTGGTGTAAATAACGGTACAATGTTAGGGTAGTGAGGGACTGTCGTTAACTTACTGGTGGTCAATGCTACAACTTCGACAAAGCCTCGGCTACGTTGGATGTTAGGTAGACAGGGGCAAGCCACAACCAGGCTAGGTACGGTGCGTACTGTAGCATTAGTGGATCGTATCGATGATGATTTACCCTGTGTTTAAATCACGTCCTCTTTTTTTTTTTTTCTTTTTTTGCTATGAATTAATCCTTGAGCGATTTCCGCGACAACAGCAGCTACCTTCTTGTTTGTACATCATTGTATTTGTATTGTACCTGTATTAATACGTCGATTATAGACTTGTGTTGTAAACAGAATCGAACTCAGTCCGAGGTTGCGAAGCCCAGACCAGCAAAGTAGTAAGCAAATTTTGACCTAAATCTATCTCAGCCAACACAAAGGTATGTATGCAAGCCCAATACATAAGAGCGTTGCGGCAATAACGAAATCCAAGTCGGACCTTTTGCCGTAGTTGCAAATCGGACGGATGGATGCATATGTCCGCGCCGGTGGATGCACGGTCATGACGCGACGTTGGACGGGCCCTGACTACCCAAGGTAGATTTATTTGTACAGGTAACTAACTCGAGTAATAGGTATATCCTTCTGTAGCACCCCCAGAGATCGTTCGGAGCCACGCGCGCACGCAGTCTGTCTGTCTTCCTGCATGCCCATGACGCTGCTACGGCCGACCTCTCGTCAAATCTCCATTCGGGCACTTCGCAACACGTGCCAGGCCTCATCAAGGTCTCCACTTACGGACTGGAGCTTTCCAACTCGACAAGCGACTGCCGGCCATCTGCTGTTGTTGGGCCCGCGTCTGGCCAATCAGGCAATGGGATTCAAGGTGGCGTCATCGGCGCCGGGAAACGGTGCTACTGCCCCTCCATCCAACTCAAGGTTCGAAAGCCCCTCCTCCCATCGGGAGCTAGCAGCTACCTACCCTACCCTACCTACCTCAGTGTGTGCAGTAGGAGTGGCGATCGAATAATTGAATTATAGGTGTCCTGCCTGTCGTGTTATCTTTTTCACTAATTCTTCAACAAACCCACCAAAAAAATAAAAAACAGCTTGCTCCAGAACAAGCAGTCTGCAGCAGTCAAGATTCCGTCCCTCCGCACAGCACAGATTGCCCGACACCTCTCCTCGTCTGCATCAACGACGAGCTCTGCAAACATGGCGTCTCAGTACACCGTCCGCAAGGTTGCGGCTCCCAATACCCTCGAGCACCGCGTCTATATCGAGAAGGATGGCGTCCCTGTCTCGCCCTTCCACGACATTCCCCTCTATGCCAACGCAGAGCAGACGATCCTGAACATGGTCGTTGAGATCCCCCGCTGGACCAATGCCAAACTCGAGGTGCGTGCTCGGAGCTCTTGAGACGTATGATGTGCTTTTACCGCCTCGACGAGACACTCACTCATGCGCAAAATTACCAATTCAACGTCACAGATCTCCAAGGACGAGCTCCTCAACCCCATCAAGCAGGACATCAAGAAGGGCAAGCTCCGCTACGTCCGCAACTGCTTCCCCCACAAGGGATACCTTTGGAACTACGGTGCCTTCCCCCAGGTAAGACAGCATGAGATGTTGGCGCGTCTGTCTGTCGGGACAGCTCAACGATCCTACGACGTCTTGCTGACCTTTTATGTCTCTCGCTCCGCGGCAGACCTGGGAGGACCCCAACGCTGTCCACCCCGAGACCAAGGCCAAGGGTGACAACGACCCTCTCGACGTTTGCGAGATTGGCGAGCTTGTTGGCTACACTGGCCAGGTGAAGCAGGTCAAGGTTCTTGGCGTCATGGCCCTTCTTGACGAGGAGGAGACCGACTGGAAGGTCATTGTTATTGACGTGAACGACCCGTTGGCTTCGAAGCTCAACGACGTTGAGGATGTCGAGCGCCACCTGCCCGGCCTTCTCCGTGCCACCAACGAGTGGTTCCGTATCTACAAGATCCCTGACGGAAAGCCCGAGAACCAGTTCGCATTCACCGGCGAGTGCAAGAACAAGAAGTAAGACCGAAGCCTCCTTTTTCTAGTTGTTCTCGTTCATGTAAACCACACGCACTAACATTGCTTGTTTTTCTCTCTGCAGGTACGCCATGGATGTGATCAGGGAATGTGCCGAGGCCTGGGAGAAGCTCATCACGGGCAAGACTCAGCCTGGTGACGTCTCCACCACCAACCTGTCGGTCTCGCAGTCGCCTAGCCGTGTTTCTGCTGAGCAGCTTCCTCCTCTGCCTCCCCACGAGGAGCTTCCTCCTGCCAAAATTGATGCCTCGATCGACAAGTGGTTCTTCATCAGCGGTGCCTCTGCCTAGATCATATGAAATCAAGAGACGAATGATCGAGATGTGTCATGTTGATGATCGTCGATATAGACAAATAAAATAAGCATCAAAATATTCTTTTTTTTGGAAATTTGGATGGGAGCCTCGCATCCAGGTACACTAGGTGATTAGATCGGGTCCCTGCATTTTGCAGTTCATTCCTTCAGCAGGCACATGCCACAGTATCCCCCACAGATCGAGTAAAAAATGCGCAGTGTATTTCAACTCCTGATGCTCATGCCTTTGTTGTTTTTTTACAGAATGTTGTACAGATGGCGAGTGAGGGTGTAGGCAAGCAGCTGTAAAAGCCCCCCCGAGACTCGGGACTCGCGCGTGATGAATTTTTTATTTTTATTTTTTTTGTTCAGAGGTATCGGGTATCGCGTTTTATGATATCGTGATCAGCTCGACAGAGAGTCTGCCTTTTCGAGTTGTCGTACATGGCGGTTGACTTCTTCGAGAACTCCCTTGATGCCGAGCTTTTGGCAGTCGAGGTCCATTTCGGTACCGTCCTCTGTATAGCAATTGCTGGGTCAGTCGATACGTTCGGGGGCTTCTTGAAGAAAGGCAGCGAAAGGGCAGCAGCATACTGAATTTGACCTGCAGTTTGGGGGGTTCTGTCGAGGTCTTTGGTAGCAGACTGGTTTTGATATTCATGCCAGAGGCGCGTGCATTCGGTGGTAGGTAGGCCAGGAAAAGGCGCGCCGCCCTTGCACTGCTGGCAAAGGGGTTGAACTGCGTTTTGACCTCTGTGACAAAGCGATTCATTTTTTTTTTTTTTTTTTTTTTTGGTCCCAATGTCTTTAAATCCTCTTCTTCCTCCTTGCGTCCTTGGGTGTGGAATGAATTGGCGATGAGACGATTAACCAACACTTTAGCACTGCTGGTGTCGATTGGAAATCTCAAAGACGGGCAGAGTGGATACCACCGTACTGCTCGTTAAGCGATCTGTACCTGTGCGCGAGGGATTCAAGGTGGTAATGGTGCAACCTGATTTGACAGATTAGACGCGCTGGGACCCACCGTCTGAACTAGGGGCAGAAGGTTTGAGCCACATCGATCAAACGAAGTACAATAGGACATGCACGTACTCCGCAAGCAGTTCTCGACGTCACTGGCAGGCCTTGAATATTTCGGGAGCATCCGAGAGAGAACACCGCATCTGCCATAAAAGAAAAAAACAAAGAAAACGGAACAACCAAATATAATACTTTCTTCAAATCTGCAATATCTACCGCGATAATAGGCTGTTGAATCCCGAAAGTCACAGAGAATCAAACAACGCTGCACCATAATAGAAGGCGGGGTGGTGGCGGTAAAAGCGAAGACCATGTCGCTGCGGACGCTCCAGGAACGCCTCGTGCAGCTGCAAGAGACGACTTCCCAAATACGGACCCTGATCGACCGACTGGGCAACCTGAAGCTGCAGCCGGGGTCTGTCCCTCTCGGGGACGAGTCCGACAGCCATTACGACGACGGCAACGTGGTCGCTGAGCTGGGCGTCGAGATCACCCAGGGCCTCCGTGACGCCGAGGAGGAATTAGACCTCCTCCGCGAAGAGGTAGCGGACCTCAAGCCCGGTCGCGATGGCAGTGAGGCCCAGAAGGACAGGAACCGCCTGCGCGAATCGGCGGACAGGCTGGGTGCCGAACTCAAGCGGTAGGTGATCCAGCCATCCTCGCCAGAAGGGGATAGCTGTCTAGTTTCGTTTGGATCCTGACCTTCTTTGCTCTACCCAACGCAGATGCCGAATTTCTTTCCGCAAGGCGCAGCTCTCAGCACGTCAAGGTTTAGCGGCAGCCCAACGAGCCGAGCGGGCCATGCTCGTCGCATCATATGCCGCTCCGCCGCCTCCGAGCCGCTCCGACGCATCGTCTCCAGCCCTGTACCAACAGGACGGACAGCAACAGCAGCAGCAGCCGCCGCCGCCGCCGCCACGACGACGACACCACCAGCAAAAATCAACCGTCGGCAACGATCCACAGGACCGAGTTGTCGGCGCCGCGCACAACGTAACATCGTCCCTCCGCAGGACCCACGACCTGATGGCTGCGGAGCTGGCGCGGTCGGCATACGCTGCGCAGGCGCTGGCGGAGAGCACGGCGGCCATGCGAGAGCTTGACCAGCGGTACTCTGGGCTCGACGGCATGCTCGCGGCGTCGAGGGACTTGCTGGGCACGCTGCTCAGGTCGCAAAAGTCGGACACGTGGTACCTCCAGACGGCGCTCTACATGCTGCTGGCCACGGCCGCCTGGCTCGTCTTCCGGAGGCTGCTCTACGGACCCATGTGGTGGTTCGTCTGGCTCCCGCTGAGGCTGCTCGGCATAGGCGTCGGTAGTGGCGCGTCCCTCGTCAGCAAGGGTCTGGGCGGCTCCGGAGCGAGCATGGAGGTCGCGGGCACGGCTGGGAGTGCGACTGTGGTTGACATGGGGGGCGCGGAAAGTGTGCCGACCGCTCGCGTGGGAGGGGTCGAAGATGTTGGTCAGAAGGAAGGTTCAGATCCGGGGTCGGAATCTGAAAAGGTTGGTAAGATTATTGATGAGGCCAAGGCCGACTCCGAGAGGGCTACCGACAAAAGTGTCAAAGGTCAAGACGTCCACGACGAGTCGGCATCCGATATGAACCCCAAGAAGCGGATGTGGGAGGAGCCAGAGGCGGCAGCAAAGCAGGCGGCCTCTTCTGCCGGCGATGAGGATAAGGCGGGCGAGAGGGTGAAGGATGAATTATAGTTTTAGAAAATCACTCAGTGGCAAATGGTAACCAATTAAGTTGGAGCAATCCTGCCTGTATACAACCGTGAATGCGAACAAGCAAAACGCGATGAGACAGCAGATAACAAGGAATCGTCAATGCTTTATGTGATGTCTATCTCTCCCTGTCTGTGATCTACGATAGCCTTATATGCTAGCTGAATTGGCCCTGTAAATGCAATGAATATTTCCAATTCCAACCCCCTTTTTTTGCTCGGTATGTCCCGGGGTAATTTTCAAAATCCAAAACCAAAAACATAGCCGCCCGCAGACCCACGCTTCCAAATGCAATCTTGAAAAAAAAAAAAAAAAAGAAAAGAAATCAACGCCGATAGACGTTGCTCGAACGATAAAAAAGGTCCCAAGGTTCCATGAATCAGAAACCCGAGGTATGTTTTGTTTTTTTTCTTGTTTCTGTTTTATCTTGTCTTATAACAGCACCGTGGAAGACTGGGCAAAAGAGTGTGTAATGAGTGCTCGGGATTCCCGTGCCAAACACTCGAGCTATCATAATCAATATTGTTTTGAAGTTCTTATTTTTTTTTGTTTGTTTAGTTCTTGTTGAGCATCGAAGACGCAACAGCCATACCAGCGAACAACATCATGAAACGTGGCAACATGGGCTTGTCGCCGTTTCTGTCGAGTGCCTCGGCCTCTTTGCCTTGCTTCTGTTCTCGCCCACGTTCCAGCTCGGCAAAAGCAGCCGATTTGGCCCGGCCCCTGTAAGACTTGTGCGGCCGCTTAGGGGTGGCCCGGACGATGGTGGCAGTCGCGATGCTCTTGGTGCGTTTCCGAATGTACGGCCGACGAGGCGACTTGGTCGTCGGTGTCACAGGGCTCTCTGGAGGAGGCGGGGTGCTAGCGCCCTCGGGAAAGAACTTCTGTGCGACAAGGCCCGGGGCGGTCTGCGGCCTCGAGCTCGAACCACTGCCCCGGAATCTTTCACTGTCAAGCCAGTGCTGGCCGCCAGAGAAGGCGCTTTTCAGAGCTCCAAAGGGTCCCGAACCCCTGCTCCCCGCCTCGTGGAGACCCAAGACTCCCGCAGTAGGGATGGATTTGCGGCGTGTTGGACTCGGCGGGCGCGCCGTTGGCTGGTCGTCTGACATGATGGCGGATACGTCCACCTCGGACTTGATAGTATCGACAGAGTCCCGTTGGCTAGCGCTGATGTAGTCCTCCCATGACGAAACACTGTTCCTGGTGATCAGGATAGGGCTCGGCCGCTCGATTGTGCGTCTGGATCGAGCTGGCTGTAGCTCAGGCAAGCTATCTCCGAGACTGGTCGACGGGCGGGGGTTTGTCAGTAAAGTCGGTGGTTGGGCGACCGACTTCTCGGCAAATGCGCTGTCAAAGATGTTATCCTCGGCCTCTTGGGCTGCTGGGGTAGGAGGGACAATAGTTCCAGCGCTTCGCGGGGGCTCCACATCCGGAACTGTTATCGGTTCAGTGAAAAGAGATGCTGCCAGTTCTGCCACAGCCTGTGTAGGGGTTCCCGAAGCTGAGGGATGGAACTCAGTCAGTGCTTGGTCTTCGTCAAAGCCGAACAATTCCTCGCTCTGTGAGAAGCTATCCGCATTCCTCAGAACAATAGTGTCCGGCTCTGGCGTTTCCTCCTGCACCATAGGTATCTGTTGGGTTGACCCAGTTGGCGTCTTCTCCTCATCTTCCGCCTCGTTAGGTGGGTAGCTGAAATGACCATCTTCTCCAGCCTGCTCAGAGTCAAACGATAATGGTATCTTGGGACAGGCCACGGGAGTCGATTTTGAGAAGGGCGGTGTCATCAGGAAACTGTCGCGAGGCGAGGGTCCTTCCCCATGGCTGAGCCCAGGAGTCGATGGGATAGACTCATCGTCCCGGCCCAGGCTTGCACGTTTGTTCGCTTCCTCAGAAACCTCTGCATCTCTGCGATCGGCCTTGTCCTCAGAGGCAAGGCCGTCGTACTTCCCTGCGGGCTGGGAACCCAGATGCGTCACAGGGGCCTGAGCAGCGTCGACACAATCAAGTTCAACGATGTCTCCAGCCACCGAGTCTTGCGCATCGCTCATTAGGGAGGACTCCTGTGTAAAGATGTAATCTTCGGCAACAGACAACTCCGTCCCTCCACACTCGGATCGGTCAGATTCTTCTGATAAAATCTCAGGCACCGTCCCCGCATGTTCCGATGCGGTGCCGTCAGAACCCGAAAAGGCATGTCCCCTAAACAGGTCCGGGTCGATTACGTGCACTGGTTGCACGTTCACCTTCTTGAGCACGGCAGGAGATGACTCCGAGACTTGACTGGAGAGAGTAGACTCGCTATTTTGGCGGGAGCGACTCTGTATGAACTTTTCGGGAACCAGCGGGAAGACTCGGTAGGCTGGATTGTCTCCCGAGGCTGGCATGATGAAGGTCTTCTTCCTCCTGAGCGGTATCGGCGATTGCTGCGACGGCGTCGCGGCTCGTGATTCTTCCGGACTCTTGGACAATGGGAACCTCCTTATCGGGTCTTGGGTGACTGAAGAGTTCTCTGTGTAGTCCAGCTGTGTGTCTTCATCTTGATTATGTGGCGAGACCGACGTGGTCGGTGTGGGAACCTCCTCGTCGTCTTCCGGAAGGCCTTCCAAAGAGCACGTGTCTTTGACTAGCATGTCCAGGTCTTGACGAATCCGCGATTCCAAAGCTTGGACGAGGTGGTCTTTCTCGGCCTTTGTGCTCACCGGGTTACTTGCTGTGCTGGACGGCTTCTTGCTGGAACCCTCTTGCGCACCGATTTCTCTATCTAATATGAGATGACCCCTCTTATATGCTGCAATGTGTACGGATGCGCTAGGGGCGCGGAGTACGTCTGTAATTCCAGTGTGGACACGGTCGAGAATGGCCTCGACGGTTCGCTGCGAGTGCGACTTGGTGTGGTCGAGGGTGACCTTTGCCGGTCTGGAAATCTTCCAGCCTTGGGCACCCGTTAATTCTAATATCCTTAATTCAAAGTCGTTTGTGTGAGAGACTCGCTCGTCGGCCACGTCTCTGAGCCTGAGAAGCTCGGTTTGTACATCACGAAGGAAGGCATAGCAATCCTCGCCATCCTGCTGTCTGAACATCGAAAGCTTGGAGCGAATGCCGCGGTGCATATGTTCATACACTGGGCCAAGGTTGTTGGCGATCCTTAGCTCAATACTCAGGGCATTCTCTTCGAAGTGTTGGCAGTCAACGGGACCTTCCAGCCACTCGCAAGACGCGTGGTCAAGCTCAAAAGACCGCCTCTTCGCGCTGATGGCCGAGTTCACCGCGTCAAACGAGTCAAACAACAGCCTCTCGCTTTGGGCAAGGTTAAGCGGTGCATCCTGGGCACTCTTCAGCCGTAAACTCCTGCTCCATTCGCGCTGTGTACGTCGGTGTCCTGTGAAACTCCGGAACGAGAGTTCGATACTGTAGCCGGGGATAAACTCGAAGGACTGGGTCGATTCAATAAACCTAGACTGTGGTATACACCCAAGCGTGAGGGCGTCGTAAGGGCTCAGTGATGATGATGCAGATAACCTTTTTGACAGCCGGTCCGAGGCCGGTTCTTGCGTCCACTTGAACTCCTTATCGTGCTGCCTGAGAAAAAGACCGACTACGTAGTGTGTGGACAGGATGATCTCATTGGCCAGCTCGTCGGTGACGGGAGCTCGCTGGTACGACTTGAAGGTTTCCTCGGCCCAGATATCACCAGACCGGACGATGGTGTAGGTGATTTCGTAACGAAGAGCGCTGGGTGCTTGGCCGAATCGACGGTGCAAAAGTGCGTCCGAATCTCTTCGGGTGATGAACTCCTTGCTGCAGTGCTCGACACGGCGAAGCAAACCCTGACACAGTCGGTTCGAAGGGCGGAGGACCTGTGAGCTGGCATAAAATCTGGTGTAGGCCGGCCTGTCGAGGATGTTGATTTGGACCTTTACCGCCAAAGGAGGGCGGCCGTGAAGCGCCTCCTCCACGATTGGAGACAGGGAGGCTGCCGGAGCCATGACGAATTGAGGCTCATGGGGAGCCGCGTCGTTAGTGATTGCGGTTGTGGTTGTGGTTGTATTTTTGCGGGTGATAATGGCTCGATATATGGTCAGGTGTTTACGCGTGGGTGGTGCGACCTGCACAGTAGAATCGACATGTCCTCTGCCGATGCCGCTAATGTTGCTGCTGTGGTAAGGCTGCTGGACAGCAGGAGCAGCCGGGCTAGGTTCTCTTCCTTTCGGCCGTCGTCGCTTAAAAGCGTTCCAGCCCATCCTGAAGCAGAACAGTGGGGTTTGCCCCAGTGCACGGCGGGTATTTTTCTTCTTTTTTTTTTCCCTCACTCCCTCGGTGCGGAGTGTTTGACACGCGCGCGGTGGTCACTGCTCGTGTGCCTGACCGGGATGTTCACAGCCCAGCACAGGGGTGTGGACGCGTTGTCTCAAGCGGTTATGCTTCGCCGCCACAGGGTCCCCAGCCAGGGCAGCGTAACTTTACCAATTTACAGTAACACTGGTAGGAGGTTGAATTGGGAGGGGGGAAAAGAGTTTGTTTTCTTTGTCGGGTCAAGTTAGGTGGTTTCGGGGTGTTTGCGGTCAAAAATACCGGTAGGTAGGTAGGTAAGGTAATGGTGGCATGAATCAGGTTAATGGATCGTCGATGACAAGCAAGATCTCATATGCTGATGAATGCCATCTTGTTGTCTTTCCTTGTGTTTCTCCAAGGAAAAAGACAAATCACAGCAACGACCAGTAATAATAACGCCAAGCTGATTCAATGGTAGGAATCGACACCAAAAAAAAAAAAAAAATACACAGAAACACAAGGAGATGAGGGAAGAACCCGTGACGGGACCTACCTACATATGTATACATTTGTCGTATGGTATGCACTCATCGGAAGCTGTCTTAGCCTCTTGTTCTTCTTGCTCTCCACCGACCTTGACCGACCCGAGAATTATTGGAACGCACCGGCCATTGGTCATCTTGGACTCACCGTCTCCAACAAACGGCTGGTTGCCCATCGGGTGCGATGCACATGCATTGAAGGGGAGACTTGCGAGAGAAAAAAAAAAACACAAGCATGCGACAAAAACTTGTTGTCATGGCCCTTGTGCAAATCTGATTTGCTAGGGGCCTGGTTGGCGATGTGGTCCCGGTGGGCGCGAATCACACCACAACACGCTTTCCCCCGAACCCGCAAATTACTTCGTCATGCCATGACAACCGATGTAACAACCAACCAGGAGTGGCCGGGCATTTGTTACCCGTACTTTTATGGCAAGGTCAAAATGACAATCCCCAGATTCCGCATCTAGGCATGTACATGTGTGTACGTTGGGCAGGCAGCACCAAAGAGCCCAAGGGACTTTTTTTTTTTTTTTTTTTCTTTCACGAATTTTTCTTCTCGAATGCCAATATTGGACTTTAACAAGACATGTCTCGAAAATTCGAGAATTCTAGAGTGGGAAAGAAGCAAGCCATTACGAGCCGTCCGCTCTATCGCATCACGGATAGCTCTCCGGGTCCCACAAAGAAGACCCTTAGAACAAAAGAAAAGCTTAGATCTAGAAAAGAAGTAAGACGTCAGTGGACCTCGTCCTCTCCGACGGCGCGTTGCCTTCAATAAGAGTCGACTTTCAACTAGACTAGGTAGACTAAATTTAGGGGTCGACTAGCTCCTGATCTCCCATAGGCGAATCTTTCCCTTGTCGTTTCCAACGGCAATCAGATCGCTCTGCGTCCCGAACGCCACCGCCGTGATCCTGCCAAACGGTGTCTCTGATGTAGGCCAGTTGCGGTACAGCGTGCAGCTCGGGATGTGCGCCAGTCTGAGCGCGTCCTTCTTGTGGACGCTTCCGAAGGCCAGGAGCTGGGCGTCGGGGGAAAACGTGACCACGGATATAGCCGTTGTCAACGACTCAAACGCGCGGGTCGGTTCTGGGGTCTCCTTAACCGTCACCTCAGATTCCTGACCGACTCCAGGTCTCACAACGAGGTCGTCTCTGTTGTATACCTGCAGGATACCGACGTTGGAGCCGACGGCCACCCAGCGATCCTCGCCCAGCTCGCTTGGTCCATCGCGGCCACCAAGAGCAAGCACCGTCCCGCCTGTAGAACCAGAATCTCTCCAGATGCCGACGAACCTCTTTGCCTCCAGGTTCCACTCTCCAACTTGCCCGTCCCTTCCCAATATAGTCACACCCTCGCCAGTCCTCCACCAGCAAAAGTCTGCGATGCCATGACGTCCATCCATCCGCGCCTGAGCAATCCATTGCATGGTGCCGACACGCATGATATTGAGCATGCCACCCCCCTTCTTATCCGTTCCTACTATGGCCATGTAGCGGCCACATGGGCTCAACTTGAAGCGCTCTACCGACTTCTGTTCTAGGCGATGACCGTGTATCCTGCTGACCTTGGTGACCTGCCCTGTCGATATGTTCCAAGAATGAAAGAAACGCCGTCTACCTGCAAAGACGATTTGCTCGCCCGAAGGGTAGAGAAACTCGGCCTTCCTGATTGGTGTGTTTTGCACCTGCACCGAGGTTAGGAGTGGGTTCGGAGTAGGGTGCGCAGCTGGCGATATGTGATGAAGATGAAGCATCGAGGATGTGCTGGATGATAGGAGGACGGGATGTTTTGGGTGGAAAGAGAGTGACTCGACGGGCCCTTTGTGGACGTCTGGTATGTCGCGCGTCTTTTGAATGTTGATAGTCTCGGGTCGCAATTTCCTTCTCTTCCGTGAGCCGCCGTCTGTAAGAGCGCTGACGTCTCGGAGAAATTCCTCCAGAGGCATAGCGGTGCCGAAATCTTCATCATCCGAGCCGCTGTCGCTGTCGGAGCCCGAGGATGCTGACGACCTGCGTCGCCGCTTCGGTTCCCTTCCGGCTGCATTCTTCACCCACGAGGGCTGCGGGTTCAACCGGAGATATTGCTGGCGCAGCCGCCTGGAATACTCGGCGCCACTCACAATATCCTCCCCTTCTGTCAACCGCAGTTTCCGCAGCCTGCTGGCGCCAGCAAGCGAAATGGACAGTTTCTCGTCGTCGCTGTCCTCCCACGCCGGCGCATCGTCTCCGGCGGTCGGGTCACTCGACTTATTGCCAGAAGAAGCAGGAACGAGTTGTTGGCTCCCAGCGACAGGCTCCTTCTCTGTAGCAAAGAAGAACAGGGCCGAGTCGTCGATGGCTTCATTCCCGGTGGCTTTTAACGACTGATTCTCCGCCAATTGCAAGTCCTTTGAGCCGGTCTGAGCGGGAAGAAAGTCGTCATCCTCAAACAAACGTGATCTGAAAGTCGTAGTGTCGCCGAGGACAAGCCTCTCGAGCTCCTCCTCGTCCGAGTCCTTGTCGCGAACCTGAAAGTTCACCTCTGACCCGGCGTTGTCGTCGTCGAAGCTGGCGAAGTCGTCGTTTGAAAAGTCATCATCGTCGGAAGACTCGACATTGTTGCGATTTTTGGGACCCATCTCGTCTGTTAGGTATACCGGCTCGCCGCTGTCACTTTGCGAAGTGACAGGATTCTAACTACCTCAGTCTGGGCCAATGCGGTCTGTGGTTGTGTTGGGCAATACTTTTTTTTTTCTCGATCGCGTTATCGATAAAAACATACTATGCTCACGTACAGGTGGGGCACCCCGCCGTCTGATTATAGGCGGGACTCAGGGGTTGGTGCATCCCAAGCTGGATGCAGGGTAAGGTAATTAAGACGGCCAGCGGGTAGGCGAGCCGAGGCAGATATAGGGAGATAGATAGGTACTCATTTTAATACAGGAAAAAAAAAAAAAAAAAAAAAAAAAAAACAGAGACGAACTTGGTAGGGGGAAAGGTAGAGAGCAGATTATAATCGGGCCATTCGTGCCAGTTCAGACTCCAACTTGCCTATCTCGTCGCTCACCGACTGGTGACTTCTCAGCGTCAAGACGGCAGCCTTCTGAGCGACATCAATGAGGTTCTCGACCTTTGCTCCGCGAGCCAGTCCCGCGATCAGTGTTCCGCAGAAGGTATCACCGACTCCATTCACCGAAACCACGTCTCTCACGTCCTCGGCGGCCGGGAATAGGCGCATGTACACGGCGCCGACGTGAGGATGGTCTCCCGTAGCCCTGACTAAGATGTAAGGATCTGCCTCGATCGATCGAACTCGGGGGTCGTCGGGTGAAAGTAGCATGGACAAAAGCACGCCCTTCTCGCCGAGTTTTGTCAGGAGGCATGGCACATAAGGAAGCAGGTGAATTATCTACAACTCAACATGGTTAGTCATATCATATGTTCAGGGATCCGTGGTTGCGGTTGACGCAGGTTTCCTTACCTGTTGCGGCACTCCAGCGTCGGTAAGAGCAGCAGATGTGAGACGCACAAAGCGATCGCGTGCTCCCCTCATGCCGAGGGCATCGATCATGCTGAACCAGCTAAGGTCGTCAAAGTATCCATGTTCCTTGGCCGCGTTGTACATGGCTGCCAGTTCATGGATGTTTGGTGTAGCTAGATCCACGAGAGGGGAAGGATGCAGGAGCCCACCGTGGTTGCTTCTCGCCGCCGAACTCAGGCGAGGGAACAGCCGGGCAGACTTGGCCACGGACACCGGCTCGAAGGCGATCTTGGCCCCATGCTGGCGCCCAGATCGTATCCATCCCTCGTGGATGTCAGCCTCACTCCAGTTACCGTCCACAACCAGCCATGAAGGGCGCGAGGCAGCAACAGCCGAATCCCAGTACTTTTGAAACGAATGACTAGTGAGTATGCCCATGTCGGCCATAGCGAGAACAAGGTTTTTGTCCGCGCCGTTGACGGCCACATATTGTGCCGTACGTGCCGAGTGATATTCTTGTCCCAGTTGCCGGATGCATGATGTGTCCATCCCAGAGGATTCTAACTTGGAAAGAACCGTTGCTCCGGCGCTGCCAGGCCTCGTTTAGTTTGCGGAACGCGGCCGTATAATAATACTGGGGTGCACTCACAAGTCGTCTCCAACCAAGCTACACAGCCGGACTTTCACGTTGCGATCCACTCGGTGAGCAGCCAGAGCAACGTTGTGTCCAACGCCTCCAACAGTCTGTGTGACAATTGAAGGATTTGATGTCTGCATTGCAGGCGAGGTCTGGGATGCTGAACCAGGAACAAAGTCACAGCTCAGATCGAGAGCGATTGATCCAGCAACTAACACGTCAACTTTGGAATGGGTCTAAAAAGACATCAGCCATATGTCCGACTTCCCAGCAGACCCCAAAGATATCTCATGATGGCGGACCCGGGAGCCTTGAGACTAACCTCTACCTTGCTGACAGTTTTTTGACCAGCTTTTGAATCTACTTGAGTGTTTACAGTATTGCTTGCGGGAAAGCTGCCAGAAAGACGGATTAGAGAAGAAACTAGCAGGCATGTTATACCGGAATGTGTATTGGCTGGCTGGCTTGCTAGCTAGCTCACATTTTAGTCGTTGAAGAACCCTCTGAGAGCTTGGACAGCTCAACGGAGATTTTAGTGGCCCTTTCAACGTTTGATTGAATCAAGGCCACATTCGCAGGCACGCTCCGACCGTCCGTTAGCTTCCGGATCTGGCCAAGTATGAAGGGAGTATTTTGGGATCCCGTGAAGCCCTGCTCTGCAGCGTCCGAGACTGCCTGCTTGATCACAGCATCCATCTCCTCTCGCGGAATCTGATGCTGTTCAGGGATGGGGTTTGCAAACACGATTCCGGTCTCTATCCCCAATCTCTCCTGTGCAAGGATAATGGCGGCCGCTTCCGCCTCCGAGTCGACGACGGACGGGCTCTTGATCCCGCTCTCCCGGGCCCAGAAAGCTGGAAAGTCAACCTTGCCGGTGCGGCCGTCGGCAAAGGTGGAGACGAGGACACCCTGCGTTTCCAGGTACTCAAGAGTTGTGGCAATGTCAAGGAATCCCTTGCTGCCACTGCAAATCACTGCCACTCGCGTTCTACCTAGCTCGGTCAGGTCGGCCGAGATGTCCATTGTCGACTCCCAGCCGCGATGGACTCCGCCTAGACCACCAGTGCCGAAGACCTTGATACCTGCCAGCCTTGCGAGAAGCATCGTCCCTGCGATGGTAGTTCCTCCATGGATCGGTCGGCCAGTCATGCCCTGCGTGAATCGACCTGCCATGTTAACAGCGGTCCATAGGAGACACCTTCGTGGCGGCTTGCAAGCATAGATGGGATAGGGCACCTACCAACCCAGCCAGGTATGCAAGGTCTCGTCGGGAGACTTTGTTGGCGCCCTCTGATATCATGCGTTCGACCTCGACATCTGTCAGGCCGACTGTAGGCACGCCAGCCAAGACTCCAATGACGGCAGGAGTGCCTCCGTTCTGGCGGACGATATCCTCTAGCCCAAGCTCGCTACGTGCAATGGCTCCATGGGTGTATATCGTAGACTCCAGGGCTACTACGGGGCGGTTCGATTCCAATGCATCCCGAACCTCGTCAGAGATCTTGAGGATCCCACCCAGACCGCTGCAATGGGCATGAACTTTGCTGCTCAACAGTCTTGTCTGGAACGGACGGCGACCATGGAGCTGGGGCCTGCTGCAGGGTCTGGCTGCAGCCGCCAGTAGCGTTCGTGATGTAGCCCTCATGTCTCCGTACGGTGATGCCAAGCTCAATTGGCAGACCTAGACAGATTTAGTCTCTTTTTTTTTCGACTGGGCTTTGAAAGGTATTACCTACTGATGCTGAGCAGCAGGGCTACCAATTTGTAACCATCACCTGAGCCCGGCGTGACTCGAATGATTTGCACATTGAGTGAGATTTGATCCATATTTTAGCCATGGCTTGCCGCCCCACATCCACCTTAACGTGGCGGAACCAACATGGCTATCGCTGGTTTGCGCTAAAAGCAGGTACCATCGCGCTGGAACTGACAGCGACTGGGGTCGGCTAAGTGGCTGAGGTAGTAAGTACTACTACTCTACTGTAGTATCACTCAGTCGCCGTCCATCTTTGCAATTACAAACAGCTTTATTTCAATGAAACTGGAAGTCGTTTACGTACAAAGTAATTAATACGTCGACATGACCGAAGCAGGCGAGTGTTTTCTTGGTGGAAATGAGCCGTGCCGAGAATCCGGTTGGGCATTATGGTACAAGGGATTTCAGGGGTCTCGGTCGTCTGAAACCTCAATCTGCGACGTCACCAAGCACTATAAAAAAGACGTTAAAGGGCAACAGCATGTTAGCCAAGATGCTGACATCCGCCCCACGCCGTCTTTTCCCGCCAATGTGGATGACGGAAGCCTTTTATGATCCTTCCAAAGCTGGAAGAAAAGGATTCTTTTCACGGAAAGGCGGCCCACCAGACCATCTTAGCTTTATGAGGTACAGTACATTGACGATGGTCGGTTATCGAGACATCCGGGGGGATGGATATGCCACCCGTCTAGGTCTAGGTACCGCATACAAAAGGGATCTATGGAGCACTTGCGAACCGCAATCTCAGCACGCTTTATCCTTGCTGCATTGATCGGTAGTGAACCCAGATCATTATAATTATACCCTCCCTCCGCTCGGGGCGGCATGAATTTTTACAAAAGTACACATCAATGATCACAGCAGCGTCGCATTTATCGTCCAAAGACTGGTAAATAGCAAGCGAGCCCTCTCCCGGAGAGACTTTATGCTTGTGTGCGGCAAGCTCCGCCTTGCCTCTCCACCAACAGCCAACAGCTAAGTCGGATATTGACGTTTGCTATTGGTTTTCGTTTGGAGGAAACAAACCCAACTCTTAAAAATTGCTTTACCTTGTTTTTGGCTGGCTCAATACACAAAAAAAAAAAATGTTATATACACCTTTACTTTCTTGCTTGGTCGTCCCGGCCTTGCTCGCTTGCCAGGCGTGGGCGCAGCAGACCTTTACAATAGCGGGAGGTCAGGTTTATACTCCGGGGATAGTGATATTGAATGCGCCTCAACCAGGGACGCCGCTAGGTGGAGGTACGAATGCAAAAGTCCATCCTCCCTTTTGCATCAACTCCATTAATTATTCCCGATCCAGAGACTGACAAGTAGAACTGCCAACAGAGACCCTACATGTGTCTCTGGACGTGACGGCTAACGGCAAGCTCAACCTGCCTCCATACGTCCCCGAGAGCCCGACGCAGATCCACAACATCACCATGTTCCTCTACAGCAGGGACACGGGCCTGAACCTGACGATCAACAACGGCAGCGCCGAGATACAAGGCAGCGAGCGCCTCATCATGTCGCAGCAGCCTGGGAGCACCGTCAAGCACATCAACTGGCCCTGGCCCGAGTGCCTAGTCGGCGACGGCCAGCCGCGCGGTGCCGACGACCGCCGCGGCGCCTACAACATCTCGATCCGGCAAAACTTCCGCCTCAACGGCCAGGAGCACTACACCATCTTCGATGTGCCCATTTCCGTCACAAATCGCATAGACGGCGGCGGGCGCCTCAGGCCGTCGTGCGAGAGCCTCAACAACCCGCTCCTGAGCGAGACCGAGGTCGACGTAAGAACTGCAAACGACGTCGGGATCCTCTTCGCGCCAGGAGACGCCACGCAGGTTCAGTTTATCGCCAGCAAGGACAAGGACCTACCCGACAATGGACTCGGGCCTCCTCGAGGATCTGGTGCTCGGGGGATTGGGAGCGGTAACATCATTAGTTGGGCCGGAGGGGCTTTATGGACTGCTGGAGTGGCGATTGTTCTGAATCTTCTTTTATAAGAGGCGGGTGTCCTCTTTTGTGTTGGTTAGCCTTTGCACATGATACCCCTCCCGTTCCGTCGACACAATTCATGCGATTTGCGACCTAGACGAACGAACTTAATAAAGAGACACAGCTTAATTGATCTCTTGAGTAATTATCGATTATTTCACGTCTTGCTCTCGGGTGGTGGACTAGGGTTTTGCTCGTGCTTTTTTTTTTTTTTTTTTTTCTGTTATCAAAAATACGATTACCGCCCAACATGCAACCAACCAACATACCCTTAAGAAACTACAACTCCCGGGACTCACCCCTTTCTTTCCCTGACATGGGATTTACCTGACCTAGAAAAATACTTGCTCCAGTCTCTTTCAGCAACTGTACATCTCGTAATCCGCCTATTCCACCAGGACGGTGCTTTCTTCCCCATCGGAGAGCCTCGACTTGGCGTCGTAAAACTTGTCGAGGTCCTTGATGACCTGGCGTCCCTGAAAGTTTGTCATCAGGATCGAGGTCTGTTCGCGGAGCCTGTTCTGGTACCACATGGGAAATCCGCGCAGGGCGCCGAGTATGTTACCCATGCCGGGGATGATGACCTGGCCGCCCTCACCCTTCAGGACCTGGCGGACGATGGCCTCGGCGACGGACTCGGGCTCCATTGTGGGGATCATGAAGGGCTGGGTGGAGTTGTAGCCCGTGAAGAGCGTCGTCTTGGTGAAGCCCGGGTACACGATGACGGTGCGGACGCGCGGCGCCTTGTACCTGACCTTGAGCTCAGTGGACAGGGTTTCGTGCATGGCCATGACGGCGGCCTTGGAGCCGGCATAGTCGGCCATCTCAGGCGACGAGATCCACGCAGCAAAGGAGCTGACGTTGACCACCATGCCGTGGTTCTTCTTGACCATGTCGGGCAGGAACTCCTTGACGGTCCAGAAGGGAGCCATGGCGTTGACATCAAAGGTGAAGCGGATGTCGCGCTCCGTGGAGTCGAGGATGGTCTTGCCCCGGACCACGCCTGCATTGTTGATCAGGATAGTTGGATTGCCGATCCGGGCCCGAATCTCATCGGCAACGGCGGCCAGCTTGGCTGGCGAGGTCAGGTCGATCTGGAAAAAGTGTACAGATGACGCTGATTCGATTTGATTTCGCTATCTTTTAGCGCATGAACTATATAGGTCGCGACGGGCAGTATGGTGCCCGGCTGGGGCTGGCATAAGAGGATTCAACAAACAAAAAAAAAAAAAAAAAAAAAAAAAAAACTCACTTGCACTAAATGTGAGGGGCTGGATATCCAAGACTATCACCTTGATGCCACGCTCCGCCAGGAACTGCACGATGTGGGCACCGATGCCTGCGGAACCGCCGGTGACAACCACAATCTCCTTGGACCAGACATATTTGTCACTGACCCAGTTGTTATTGGACTTCCGAGACAGGTAGTTATTGATGGAGCGGAAAAGACCGAGGTACAGCAGCAGCTTGACGCGCCAAAAAGCCTTGCTGTAGATGCCAGCTATCAACTTGCCCTTCTGAGTGTACTTTCCTGCAAGCACCAAAGGGAGCGTGAGCCATGGGTTCAAAACCGTCTTGCCAACCAGTCTGGCGATGGGGTCAATATACAAGCCCTCCCGGGGCAGGATCCCGTTATGCATAGGCATGGTGGGTGACACAAAGACACTGGCCGATTATGTCTTTTTTTTTTTTTTTCTGCAGCTTGAATGCTCAAAAAGATATATGACCACAGATAGCCGCTTCAAGAAGAAAGCAGCGCTTTGTTTGGGCGGGGGAGACCTCGAATATGCGATGTACCACCGATTCCAAAACCTAAACAAAATAGACAAGATGATAGTATAATCGAACTAGGACCAGGGCAACAGGATGACGACAATAGGAGAAATGGTTGACTGGTGGTTTTGATGAACGAAGAGAAGTTCGAGATTATACCACATCAAATGTCAATCTAGAATTGGATCTCTTAGCCGAGACTAACTGATCTCTACAACAGCTTCATAAGCAACTGAGGCACGGAGACGGAATGAAAGTTAGATCTATGATCTATGCCTTCTTGAGCCTCCCCAGGATTAATGCCAGCTTCTCCGCACGCTCTCCGCATTTTGGCTGGCGCTTGGCATAAGGTACCGAGGTCCAGATGCACCTCGGCCGGCCAATGCGAATTCTGATGCGAATCCTATCAAAAATCAAGGAAGGCATTGATGCGATTCCGTTGCTGTAATGTTGTAGAGAGCGGTTTTGTTGTCGGACGAGAGAAACTAGCCGATATTTGCCCTGCAGGAGAAAGAAAAAGGAGACCAACTTGGACTTGGCACAGACATCGTGGAGAACGTGCTTTTGGAAAACAAACTGAAGCTGAACCATAATTGTGCCACATGTGGCGTAATCGCTGTGGCCCCAATCGGTAGCTTCCCTTATTCACTTTAGCTTACCCTGCATTCATTGCGCTGTGCCCCTCTAATAACAACACATACCACTGCCACTGGACTAAAGATATACAAATACAACAAACAGCAAAGGGAGAGGGGTGCGGATCTTAATTCTGCCACCTCAGCATTGTCAGTTGTTTTCATTTGAAATTTGCCAGAAACACACCCAAAAGTAGACACATGGTCGCAGCCTGTTGACTCGCGGGGTTTCTAAAGTATTGAAAGAAAATACATAACAATACATCTCGGCAGGCGGTTCTCTGTTCCGGGAAGCTCGGAAGACAACTGTCTGAAACCTGCTCCATGAGGTAGTAGTATAGTAGACATTTCACTCTGTAGATGGTGGGGATGCCGGGTCATCAGTGATACCGTATTAATTGATTAGTTGGCGAAACTAGTTCTATGCTAGTGTAGATAGCGTAGCTTAGTTAAGATGGACGTGGTACAGTACAACTTTGCATCCATTACCTACTCCTTTACTTGCTTACTTGATTCAAGTTGATGAAGCAGAAGAGATTTTGCTTGTTCCTCACAAGTTGAACCGAGAAAAAAAAATGAGCGCCCCGCTCCCATGCTCTCTATCACGAAAGCCAAGAGACGGCACTTGACATGTATGCAATGCAGCATGCCTTCATTACATTTGCTCTTTGCATCCCGTGATGATCTGTTGCCTACTTGTTGATATGTTAGGTGCTGTAATGTAGCACAACTCGGCAGGTGGATGACCGTAGTGTCCTTGGGTTAAAGGCGGGGTTACCCCAGTTGGCCTGTCTATATTGTAGGATGGTAAATGGTTCGAGCAATCGGCGTGGCGCAAAGTGGGCTGACCTGAGAGGTGAAAGCTTTGACCAGACTCTAGACTTCAGGGGTCGATCCAACCCGAGAGTACAGCCAATCAGCCCTTCCGAGAGTGGGCTGATATCGGCTGATATGTCGCATCGCATTGAGAATCGTTCGATTTCGAGCTTGTTTGCAAGGAGGCGACTGGGTCGGGTCAACTCTTTGGACATGACGCCCAGCGTGCCTTTGGTCAAGAGAAGTCATGATTATGATTATTTTTTTTTCTTTTCTTTCTTGGGAGGCCGCAACCGCTAACTGGGAGAACCAAAGCTTACAAAATTTTTTTTTTTTTTTTTTTTTTTTTTATCGTGGGAAATAATACGAATCGATTTTCTTCATTGTGTTCGCTGTGCTGTCTTTTCTTTCGGTCCTGGTTGTCTCCATCTATTGCATGTTTGCATCAAGCCGATCAACCTTGACTTGTTTATTGCATCCTGTCCTCGACTCAATATATCATGTCTAAAGCTAGACTAAGTATCTACTTTTTTGTCACATACTGATTGATATTGGCACTGCACAACCCAACCTGGCATACGAAAAGCCGCAGGTAGTCTACCGGTAGATGCCTGCTGCCGGTCTTCTTGATATCTCCATCACCAGATTTAATTTGCATCACGCCCATTTCTCGTCTGTGGTCGTTGACCCCGATCCCCAATCGCGGCCGGAAGTGGAGGGAGCGGCCCAAGCCGAGACCACGCTACGACCATCGTCCCATCTCTCCCTGCGCAACGAGCCGATACGAAAACAGCCGCCGCACAGATCGACGAGACAGCGGAGGGGTTGAACCCGAAGGGGAGAAGCATTCCAGAATGGCGCCCTCCGTTCTCGAAAACTCAACCGACGACCGCGTTAGCCTCAGCCAGGATGGCTACGAATGCTCCGACCGTCTCACATTGCTCCGAAGCAACCCCGAAGCACCGACAGTATGCCAGGTGTGCGTAGTTGGAGCTGGTCCGGCAGGCCTGATGATGGCCGCAAACCTTGCTCGGATGGGCGTCAAGGTGCAGGTCATTGACGACAGGGCAGACCAGACACCGGTTGGAAGGTGAGGCCCTACATACGACAAAAGAAACACACAAAACAAGTAGGTTTCCATCTTGGAGCTGACTATCTTGGTGGTTGAATGTGCGTAGAGCGGATGGCCTTCAACCGAAAACGCTCGAGACATTTCGACAGATGAGATTGGCAGACCCTCTGCTCCAGAGGGGCGTCAAGGTCTACGACATCGCCTTCTGGCGCGGAACGGCTGACGAGCCTTTGCACCGGCTTGGCCGAGAAGTCCACTACCCGCCCATCATCGACGTCCTCGATCCGTACATCTTGCTTGTGCATCAGGGCATGGTCGAGAGCCTGTTCATAGAGGACATGAAGAAGCGCGGGGTTGAGGTCCGCAGGAATACGGCCTTTGAGTCCTACAGCGCATGTGAAAACAGTTTCGGGCCTTTGCAGATCAACTGCCGAGCAAATGTCACGCAAGATAGGAAAACCATACTTGCATCGTACCTTGTTGGATGTTGGTGTTCCTCGTGCTTCCCCCCCTGTTTTTTTTTTTTTTTTTCTTGCCCACCTCTTGAAATCTAACCTGCTGACACACATTGCTTTCTAGGCGATGGCGCACATTCCAAAGTTCGAAAGAGCATACCAGAAGCAAGGCCTGTCGGTCTGTCTCAGCCCGCAGTGTGGGGTGTACTAGATGGAGAGTTGGAAACCGACTTCCCAGACATATGGTCAAAAACACTCGTCTACTCGCAAGAGCATGGCTCCATCCTCATCATTCCGCGGGAGCGCAATATGACCCGCTTTTATATCGAGCTCAAGAGCTCACCAAAGTCCGACAGGCGCGAACTCGGCCAGGAGTTCGTCATGCAGCGCGCTAGAGAGATAATGGCACCTTTCGAGGTTAAATGGAAATATATTGAGTGGTTTGGACGGTACCAAATCGGCCAGCGGGTGGCCAGCCGATTCGCCGACTCCCACAACAGGGCTTTCCTGGCCGGCGACGCCAGCCATACGCACTCCCCCAAGGCGGCACAAGGGATGAACACCTCAATGCACGACTCCTGGAACCTGGCCTGGAAGCTCAACCTGGCCGTCAGGGGCCTTGCGAAGCCGTGCCTGCTAGAAACCTACGAGAACGAGAGGCGAAAGATCGCACTCGACCTTGTAAACTTTGACTATGAGCATGCAAACCGCATTGCGGGCGGCGATGCCGTGGCCCTGGCTGAGAACTTCAACACCAATGTCCGATTCATCTCTGGTGTCGGGGCAGAGTACAGCGAGAACCCACTGAACATGCCCGAAGACCAGGCTTGGGTTGGAGGCGAGGCCAAGCCGGGCTGCCTGCTGCCTCCCGCCAAGGTGACGCGGTACATTGACCTGAATCCCGTCGATGTGCAACTCGACATTCCCATGTTGGGCCAGTTCCGCATTTACCTGCTCATGTGGGATGTTCACCAGTCCAGGCCCTTCCTGGACATGTTTTGCAATGCCATCGCCAGCAGGGACTCACTGGTGAGCCAATTGTCAGCCGCCGCGAGCGCATCCTTCGCCCTGCAGCCCCGATTACCATCCCCCGAGGATATTTACTGGAGGCCAGAGAGGTATACGGCTGTTAGCCACCTCTTTACGTTTAGCATTATCAGTAAGTCGAGAAAGTCTTCAGAAAATCAGAAAAATCAGAATAAGAAAAAAAAAAAAAGTAAACCAGATCCAAATCAAGAACCCAAGCTTACCCATTGAACCCCCGTTCTAGCAACAATGCCCAGAAGTGATATAGAGATAACAGACCTTCCCCCGCTGCTCCAGGACAGCAGGTGGACTTTCTACCTGGACAACATTCCAGACCAGGATACACGAGGCAGCCTGTGCACTAACAAGTGGCTCGGCAGCCTCGGGCCGGGCGAGGTGGCCATAGTTAATGTGAGGCCAGATGGCTACGTCGGCTCGGTCGACCGCTGGGACTCTAGCATGGACGACTCCGGAGAGGAGGCCGCCAAGTGGCTGGACATGTACTATGACCGATTCTTGCAGGTGCCCCAGGTAGACAAGAAGATGAAGGGTTGATTCATTATGTATGTTAATAGGCAATGCATTCATGAAGTATACGGGGTGAGGAGTTTGGGAAGACATGATGCTGTTTTACTTTTGACGAGATCGACCCACATGTTTGTTGTGATATGTACCCATGTTTACCTACACTTGCAACAAGAATTCCAGTGATGTTATGCTCTGTAGCCTTCCGTTTTGTAGCAGGATTTCCGAAACACAGCATATGAGCCACACCTGACGTATCGGCTTAACATCTCGAACTGAATCTTTCCATACAGAATTTCGATAATGCGACTACAAAATCAATCACAGCCTTCCCAACAATGCAAGTTTAACAATAACATCTGACAGTCATGTTTGGTCGTGTATTCAAAGTGCAAAGAAATGATGATAGACCAACATACTTCAGCTATGCGTGGGCATGGCAACGTCTGCCTTCTTGGAAATAGCATCGGCCGACTGCCACAAAGCAGTCACAGTCTTGAGCTGCGTGTAAAAGTTGATGCCCGGCTTGCCGTAAAAGGTGCTTGCACCACCACCGGCCACACTCCTCTTGTTGCCGGTGAAGGAAAACATTGGCAGGGGCACCGGGATGGGCACGTTGATGCCGACCTGGCCGGCCTCAATGTTGCGGCGGAACTTCTCGGCCGTAGCGCCGGAGCGGGTAAAGATGGCAACACCGTTGCCGTACTCGTTGCTGTTGATCAAATCGACGGCATCGTCCAAGGTCTCGACGTTCAGGCAGACAAGGACCGGCCCAAAGATCTCCTGCTTGTAGCACTCCATGTCCTTGGTCACGTCCGTGATGATGGTAGGCCCAACCCAGTTGCCGTTGGGGTACTTTGCCGGCGCGTAGCCTCTGCCGTCGAGGAGGATCTTGGCACCCTCCTTCTCGGCACTGCCAATCAGGGACTCGATTCGCTCCTTGCTCTGTGGGCTGATGACCGGACCTAGGTCGGCGCCCTCCTCGAAACCGCCGTTGACACTCAATCCCTTGGCCAGATCCGCAAGCTCCGGCAGCCACTCCTTCGTCTCACCCACCATGACCAGCGTGCTGAGCGCCATGCAGCGCTGGCCGGCAGCTCCAAAGGCAGCACCAACTATGGCGTTCAGGAACTGGTTCTTGTTGCAATCAGGGAGCACAGCAGCGTGGTTCTTGGCGCCGAGGTTGGCCTGCACACGCTTGCCGTTGGCGCTGCCGCGGCTGAAGATGTACTCGCCGGCCTTGTTGCCACCGACAAAGGAAATGGCCTTGATGGCCGGCTCGTCAAGAATGAAGTTCACTGTGTTGTGGGCGCCATGGACTATGTTGACAACACCATCAGGGAAGCCGGCCTTCTGGCATAGCTCCGCCAGGATCATGGCCGCGCCAGGATCACGCTCCGAGGGTTTGAGGATCAGAGTATTTCCAGTGATGGTGGCGATGGGAATGCACCACAGCGGAATCATGGCGGGGAAGTCTTGATGTGGCCAGAGCGTGCAAGGTCAGCATATTTGACAAGGACAACCAAGCTTCGAAACGACCGACTTACTGAATGGGCAGATGGCAGCAACAACTCCCAAGGGCTCACGGTACGTCCTTGTCTCCATGTCCTTGGCGACTTCGAGAACCTCGCCCTTGAGCAGCTCAGGGGCCGCACAGGCTGCCTCAGCAACCTGCAGGCCACGAAGGACGTCGCCCTTGGCGTCGGCGAACGTCTTGCCCTGCTCGAGCGTGATGCTGGCGGCCAGCCTGTCCCAGTTCTCACGGATGAGTGCAACGAACTTGAACATGATCTGCTGGCGGGCAAGAACGCTGGTGGCACGCCATGCAGGGAAAGCCTTCTCAGCCGAGGCGACGGCAGCCTTGAGCTCGGCGTCCGTCATTTGAGGCACACGCGTCACCAGGTTGTTGGTGGCAGGGTCGTGCAGGTCGATAAAGGATGTGGCCTCTGAGGCGACAAACTTGTTGTCGATGAAGTAAGGGGTGTCGACGGGCTCACTGATCTTTTCGTGCGTCGTCGGGTAGTTGGTCGGGGTGCTCGCCATGGCTGCCGACGCAATGGGCCGCAGCTGCTGCGCGGTGGCATGCAGCCGACGGGCGGCGCTGCCTGACTGAGAAGAAGTCATTGATAATCTCGAATCGACCCTGTTTGCGACGAGGAACTGCCCTGCTGATGTTCGAGACGTGCGGCTGGCGTTCGCAGTTATGCTCCTGGAGAATGCTCGACGCATTGCGACTACGACGAGGTTTCGGGGGAGCAGAGAAAGGAGCCCGCCGTTTGGAAAAGCAAGCACGATAGAGGCGGTGACGAAGAGTAGGGGTATCTGTCTGCTAGAGTATGTAGCCAAGGGAGCCGACGAACTGCCGATTGACCCTTGAAGATGCAGCGGCGGGGGCTGGGTGTTATTTGCGGCAAATGCCCAACTACTTCGTAGCTAATCTAACTTAGGTACCTTTAGCCATCAATGTTAGTAAGTACTGAGCTAGTAATCGACTGTCGGGTTCAAAGCAACCGCCTGAGGACATGTTGGACTTACTTGCAGCTAACAGACGACCGAGACAAAGCGGCAGAGCAAGTCCCCTGGACACAGAACCCAATTGAGTTGTGATGGTGAAAATAAACGGAAACCAACAAAGAAGACAAGACTTTCCCCGTCATGGATCAAAGCAAGTGGCAATCAACCCCCCTCATAAATACACCCCGATTGTCGGACCTTGTGCCGCCTCAAACCGAGTTGCTTTTCGGTTGTACTTGCTCCAAGGGGTCTAGTGGCGCTGGGGCCCCGCATTCATAATGTGTGGGGAGCTACAATCGATGTCTTGAGTATCTATCCTCGCTACTCTACTTGAGAGACACCGCCAAGCAGTCAAATAAAACGAGCCTGGTCCCAGGAAGAATTACAGTACATCAAATGTCCACCAGGCCTACTCGCGCAAATGTCTGGCTAGACTGTGAACTGGATGGGCTAAGCATAACGAATGAAACGACACATCACAAAAAAGGGCCTTGGCTTATGTTTTTTTTTTTTTTTTTCCTTTTCTTCTTCTTTCAGATACTCACTAGCCCCTGTCTCCCGATGCCGTAAAAATACAATCGAAATCAAATACCGCGCATATTAATCGGGAAATAACAATTGACCAAGTGGTGCAAAAGATAAAAAAATAACTCCTAGTCCCTGTCTGTGAACCTCATCGGCAAATTGCTCAGTAAACATTCGTTATGGCCTTTTAAAAAGCCTGTCTTTTTTTCGGGCTTTTATCAAGCCATTGTTCCATGACTCCACCACCACCCCAGCCAGACTCCACCTTACTGCTGGCTGCGGGTGGCACGCTTGGTAGCGCCCTCCTTGACCTCAGCTCCGGTGGCCACGGCGGAAGCCTTGACATCCTTAGCCTTGTCCTTGACATCCGAAGCAACCTTCTTAGCGGCCGGGGCAGCCGAGCCACCGCCGAGAACAGCCGAAAAGAGGGCAATCAGGGTGACAAGGATAGCAGCGGCGGCCGCAGGAACCTGGGGAACAAGACGAATGGCATCAGGAACACTGTCCTTAGCAATGCTGAGGAACAGGTCAAGCCTCTCCTTAGCGTAGGCAACGGGGTCCTCCATCAGAGTCTTCTCGCCAGTAGGCTTGGGCTGCTCCTCCTCCTTGGGCTTCTCAGCGAGCTCAATAAGCTGCTCAATGGGGTGCTTCTCGAAGAAGGTCTCCTCGGCGAACTTGCGGGCCTCCTCGATTGAGTGGCCGATGTAGATGTTGTCGAAAAGGATGTCGTTTTGCATGGTCCAGATCTCGAAGCCAATCTATACTATTGTGTTAGTAGGTTTTCTCTCGAGCCATCTACTCATCCGTGAGTAAACCGATAAAAATGAAAAAAAAAAAGACTTACAGCTCCCATAGGCTCGAAGTTGGCAGGCGTCTTGTCCTCGAAGTAGTCAGGGTTCTTGATCTTGCGAGGAGCCCATTCGCCCTTGTAAGCAGGGTTGTCGATGAGCGGCGCGGTCCACTTGCCCTTGTAGGCCGGGTTCTTGATCATGGGCTTAGTCCAGGGGCCACAGCCAGAAACCTCGGCACACTTGGGGTTGGGAACAGTCGGGGCGATCCAGTCACCATCCTCCTCGTCATCCCAGTCCTCAGGCTTCTTGGACTCGGGGTCAGGGATGCTCAAAGGCTCATCCTCAAGCCAGTCCTCGGGCTTGGTAGCCTCCTCGTCGACAATCTCGTACGGGGCATCCTCGTCCCAGTCCTCGGGCTTCTTGGCCTCGGGGTCAGGGATACGCGCCTCGTCAACCCAGTCCTCGGGCTTCTTATCCTTGGCGTCGTCGATCTCCGCCGGAGGGTTGACCGCGGGGGTAAAGTCTTCCAGGAGACTGCCCTCCTTCACCTGCTCTCCATTTTGCTGGATGATGAAGGTGTTGTTCGGGTGAACAATCAGGGTGTAGAGCTCGGTGGTCTTAACGATGCGAGCGGTGGGCGGGCTGTTCAGATGCTTTTCTTCGTATTCGCCCGTCTTGGGGTTCTTGTGGTTGAAAATGAAGTGAACCTTGTTGGTGTGGCCGCACTTGTCGGGACCGAACATGATCACGTAAGGGGTAGTGTTGCTGAACTCGTCCTGGTGAAGAGCCTTGTTGTCCCTAAGGAGCTTCATGTAGGCGCCACCGCACTCGAGGCCCTCTGTGGGAAAAGGGATAACCGGTCAGCATGCAAGTGGTCTCGGGTGCGCCTTGGGGGCACATGTCAAACTGGGTAAGCGTGGGACAAAAAACATACTCTGAAGCTTGACCTCATACTGAACCACCAAAGGCTTGCCCTTGGTGTCAATCTTCTTGGGGAACTTGGCAGATATGGCGTGGTGGGCTGCCGGGTTCTTGACAACAAGACCCTTATCGCCCTCCATGCCCTTGAATACTGTAGGCTCCTCGACGGCCCACTCGCCGACGAAAGCCCACTCCTCCTCATCCTTTCCAGATCCCTTCATGTTCTTCTTGGCATGCGATGGCTTCCATCGCGTCTCCCAGTCGTCGGTGAACTGCTCTAGGAATGGAGCCTTGAGCTTTGTGGGCTGCACCAGAATCAGATACGTTAGTTGTGATACGTCTCCCAAGACGGCAGGCAAAGCGTCGTGCATATGCAGGAGTGAATGCAAAGGGCGGGTGGAGGACCAATGGCTTACCTTGAATGTGGGAAGCTCCGGCACTCCTGAACTTGTAGAGCTCGGGGCAGCACTGGAAGCAGCGGTTGCATCATCCTTGATGACCTTTTGAGCATCGTCAGCTGCATAGGTGCCGACAAAGAGGCTGGCTGTGGACAGCGCAGCTGCGATAAAGCGATACTGCATCTTGGGAGAGCTCTTTGGCGGTGTGATGTGGGTGGAATGAAAGGGTATCAAGAACAGAATGAACAGGTCGAATGCAAGAGTCAAGTGAAAAGTGAAGCTAGCAGAACCTCGTCTGCTCCGGGCACGCGCACACAAAGAAGAAAACGATTCCGTGACTCAGGACCTAGGGAATTGTTGGGTGCGTGGGGTGATATTTGAATATGGGATCGCTCGGGAGCTTGCTGGAACGTGTCCTTTTTTCTCGGTCGCTCACAGCCTGGGCCGGCAGAAATATGTGGTCAGTTCTCCTCAATCTGCATTGCAGCTTTGGCGGCTCATGCTCAATTGGGGTTTGGTTCCGCCCGTCTTGGGTGCAAGTAGCACGGGGAGTGGGCCTGATCTAACGAGGAGCTCTCACTGCGGGGCTGGGATGGAGAACAAAATGTTGCTTCAGCTTGCTTCTGTTGTCTTCTACGAATTTCGGCATGGTTAGGGATCTGGGTCTTTTGCATTGACTCTGGGGATCTGTATGTGTCAACGTCTTGTTGATGCAGATGCAGATACCAAGTCAAACCCAACGTCTCTTCCTGAATAGAAATAAAGTTGGGTTTTATAAAAATGTACCTATGGTGTTTATTTTTCTCTGCTCAATTGAGCTCTGCCTAGGCCCAGCACCCTATAAATGGTACAGT
Organism: Pyricularia pennisetigena; assembly: GCF_004337985.1. NCBI lineage: Eukaryota > Fungi > Ascomycota > Sordariomycetes > Magnaporthales > Pyriculariaceae > Pyricularia > Pyricularia pennisetigena. The sequence goes on from NC_043741.1 coordinate 4,034,804, forward strand.
ACAGGAAGTGTTGCTTCCACAGATAGCGAAATCTTTCAATGCAAGATGTCAGGTACTTACCCACCTCAGATGCACGCAGGGTATACGGTGATTACCAAAAACAAACCGTTATCAAGCATGGACTGCCAACCTCCCTGCAATCAAATTTGACATTTTTCCTTCATAACCTCAACGATCAGGCTTAACCTGGGATTGTGGCAGGTACTGCAGCCATCCAAGACACCTAAGGCATACTTCTAGGGATTCCCAGCAGATACTGAGGCTAGTAATGTATTGAGGAAGACGAACGGACATGTCATTGAAATGAAGCCGTTCGTTTCACTTGCAACTACCGCCTGCAGGACTAACGTGGTCTTGGCTGTACTTTGAGATTGGCCAATGGCATAGTCAGTATTAGCATATCTATTAGCTACATATTAGCGTAGATAAATTGTAAACTGCTCTCTTTCTCGTAGGAACGTGTTGTACTGGAAATAGGTGCACCACACCGAAGACGCGTCAGTGTGTGAGAGAAATTGAGTGGTTCAATGTGCAATTAAACCAAGCTAAATTTTCCGCATTCTTGACACTGATAACAAGTGATTGCATCGCGAACGCAAGTGACCTGTGTACTTACTCATGTGTACAACTGATACACCGTTCTGTAGATGAGGTGGGAAGTCTAGTCCACATTAGTGCCTCAGAATTAGAAATGAAGTGGCACCCCGTGATTGGGTGGGCCGTCATTACCTGTACAGTTCTCCGTAATAGAGACCTACCGAGACCCCACCCACTGCGAAAGGCATGCGTACGGAAAAGTCCGCATAATAATTGCTGCCCCGAGACTTTACACATTTAGCCTCATCTTTTGCAATTAAACTCTATCACCATCGGCTCGGTTCGATTGCCGCGATTTTTTCCTCTGACGAGTCTCGCTCACACTTTCTGACCGTCAAGCTGCGCATTGCATTGCAGGTCAGCACTTGGCGTGACGGCTCATATTCAACCAAGGACTCGGTCTGCCTGTGGCGTGGCTGCCAAATCCTGCTAGCCTTGAAGGAAAATATACTTACAATTGGTGAACCCCGCCACCGAGAATAGTATTTCCTTCTCCCAAGTCCACGAAGCACGCAGGCAGAAAATGTCGGTCGACAACAGTAACAACGACCACCTTGTGCTCTCTGACAACCCAGACCACCCTGCAAACTTGATTCCGTCATTGTGTGCAAAATTCTGGACGCTTGGGTGGGTTACGGGCACTGGTGGAGGATGCTCCATCCGCGAAAAGTAATTAAAGCTTTGACTAGATTGAAACACATGAAAGTCACGTGATCTCCTGGGCTGACACACGCTATCATCAAACCCGCCAGTGATCTTGTTTACATCGCTCCATCCGGGGTTCAAAAAGAGCTCATGAAACCCGCGGACATTTATGTCCTGTCTCTTGCGGCCCAGACCGCCAGCCTCCGAGACAGAGTCTACCTCCGCAGCCCACCGTGCTACAAGCCTTCGCAGTGCACGCCGTTATTCCTGGCCGCCTTCACCAAGCGTCGTGCTGGTTGCTGCATTCACACGCACAGCCATTGGGCCGTCCTCGTGACTTTGATCCTCGAGGCGGGCGGCGGTCCCGGTGGTGCGGAAGACGTGCGTGAGTTCCGCATCAACAACATTGAGCAGATCAAGGGCTTTGGTAAGGGCTTTGAAAAGGCTGGCAATCTTGGCTACCACGACACGCTTCGCATTCCCGTCATTGAGAACACGGCACACGAAGAAGACCTTACCGAGTTCCTCGAGGAGGCCATGGACAAGTACCCTGATACCTACGCAGTGCTGGTCCGGCGCCATGGTGTATATGTTTGGGGGGACAATGTACACAAGGCTAAGACGCAGTGTGAGAGGTGAGTGGTGAAGCCAAATCACGCCTGGGACTGATGATGAGCTAAGCTTTAGCTGATTTTGAACCCAGTCTCGATTACCTTTTCCAGTTGGCTGTCGAGATGAAGAAGATGGGCCTCCCATGGATAACGGACATCACTCCAGTCAAGACAAGTAGGTCATAACTCACAAGGCAGATATCATAAGAGGCGCCACGTGCGGATGTGTAACGCAAGACAAGATCATGACACAACCGTCGCATTAAGTATTTAGTATGTGAGAGCGCTAGACTCAAAATGCTCGAGGACCTTTCGGTACAACAAAGACTTCCATCAAAGCAACGCTAAATTGACCAAATGCCACCCGTCACCCATAATTGCCCATCAAAACCATGTCATATCTTACATGGCCAGGAGAGCAGCCATGAAGCCGACAACACCAGCAATGGAAGAGCCGATGCGGAGGGCGTCGGCAGCGCTAGAGCCCGTGGCAGACGAGCTCGAACCGGTGCCGGTGGGGGTGGATCCACCGTTGGTCTTGCTGGCCGAGGTTGAGCTACCGCCGTTGTTGTTGCTGCTGCTGCCCGAGCTGCCGGTAGGGTTGGGGGTACCGCTGCTGGGGCTCCAGTAGTTCTTGCCAATGCAGTCACCCGAGCACTTGATGAACCTGGCGTTGTCGGCCTCGGTACCGTTGCCGTACTGCTTGGAGCAGTCAGCCACGCACTGTGTGGTGGAGTTGACCTGTCCGTCGTTGGGGAAAGGAACCTGTAGTTGCAGTGTCCACGTTAGCGAGCCGTTCCAGAAATTTTGTGGCTTTTCTCTTGCTGCGGGTCCGACTTACGCCGTTGCAGGCAGCCCTGCAGTTGACATCCGAGGCGCTGCACTTCTCCAGGCAAGCAAGGGCAGATGACTGCTGGGGAGTCATGCCCACGGGGGTTGGGGCAGAAGCAGTGGTGGGAGTACCGCTGCTGGAAGCACCAGAGGACTGGCCCATGGCAACGGCAGCGAAGGTGCCGGTGAGGATGACGGAGAAACGCATGGTGGAGGATTATGTGTTTTAGAACAAAAAATATACTAATAAATTAGGTAGGTACGTTGGGAGGTTTTGATGAAGCTTCCAAAAACACAGCGAAGGTCTGGGAGTCAAGGGTGTGAACGAAAGTCGGTTGTGTCGTTGCCGCGTGTCTAAACGAGTGAACAAGCGATGAGGAGGAAAGAAGGCTCGACGGGCGCAAAAGTCAAATGCGGACGCGGAGGAGATAATAAATAACAATGGAAGCGAGCCGACCTAGTCTCTCTTCTCCCTTCGACCCCTTAACCCGGCTCTTCTACCTTGCAAGGGGTCCACCAAGGCAAGTGTGATGATTGATGGGTCTGGTTTGTGCCATCCATGTTAGCTAAGGCCAAAAAGACCCGCCTTGCCGCCGGGAGACTCTTTTTTACGTGTGCAAATGTGGTTACGGTACGGGGAAGTGTACCTGAGGTACTTTGGGTTGAGGGGTTCTCGGCGTTGGGCCCCATCGAAAAATGGCCGCCCTAATTACTTCCCGAAATTTCTAATTTTTATTGTACCTTGTCCACTTTCCCAGATCTCATATGAAACTGCACGCTGCGCGGCTTCCATGTGGCTTGAGTATTGCTTTCTCCTAGTTACATTACAGTGCAATCAATGGTGAGAAAAGCATACTGCTAGCGGCACGTTGCAAACAGGAAATAAAAAAAAAAAAAAAAAAAAAAAAAAAGGGGGGGGCGAGTCTACTAATTATCAGTAGTGCGGTTCAGGAAAAATCTTTGTTGATCAGAAAAAGCCATCTACTGAGGTCCCTCCGTAGCAACAGAAGCAACAGGAAACCAGGTTCCCGTAGGATAAAACGACAAGGCGTTAGGAGAAGAAAAAAAAGAAAACAAAAACAAGTAGTGTTACACTATGTGGTTGGTACTCTTCTTTTTTTTCAAAATTACACGATGGAATCTCCCGATGGGGTGCCGTTCGTCGTCCTCTCCAACCAATGATGCACTTCAAATGGCCCCGGTTCGTCTTGCGGGGAGGAGATCCTCTCGTGTTGACACCACGGATGCGAGTACCACTTGCGGGCCATGTCTCTCGCTCTTTTTTCTTTCGCCTCCGCGTCTCGATCCTCGAATGATCCTGAATATTCTCCATGTGTGTTGTCTCCAGCCGCACCTTTTTATCCAATCAACACGAACCATCGCCCCGTATTCCCCCTGAGGTAGTACATACACGCTACTTGTACGGGATTTTTAGTGCTTCCCCGGGGCCTACGTCAGATGGCGATTCTGATTTAGAATACGATGGAAGGGGCCAAATAAACACATACACACGTGAATGAATTTCGTGAAAGTTGCCTTTTGGCTGGATGCCAAGCAACATCGTGATCAGCAATTTTTTTTTTCCTCTTTCTGTCTATTACTAGTCAGGGCGTAGGTCAAAATTCATTCAGTTTTTTTTTCTTGTCAGTTCATGCTCATTTTCTCCACCTGACAGGGCTGCAAACGCCTTGACAGCCCAGCCATGGCCACAAACAAACAGCTGCCAAAGAATAAGAAAATTTTCATGGGCTTCGGGGCTTTGAACCAAGCAACGCCATGACATCAGTACTATATTATCTCCCTTGAAATAATGCAACATCGAACTCTACTTTCCTGCCGGTACAAACAGATAAACAGTCGTTGCACCAGTCAGCTGAACCGCCGTGCTCTCTTGATTCAAGCAAGCCTCAGTGTCATTTATCCTTAATAGGGGCATGCCCGTCAATATCGACTGTTCGGCAGAGGCGACTTATGCCCTGAGATGCACGTACCACCTTGTGGGTATGTCAACACAACCGAAGGGAGCTGTTACCATGGAGAACAACTTGACGTCGCCGTCATATTGAGTTTTGGCGTTTTCTGGTTCGCGATCACTGCTTCCAGGGTAAGCCATGCCCTGGCGTGCCCACTCTACCAAGACAGCGTGGTATTGCGAACCATCGTCGGAGCAGAGTTCCCGTCCGTGTTCCACTCGCGCAACCGATGTTTGAACGTTTGACTCCGTTGCTTGGACTACCGTAATTACTGAAGGAAACTACAAAGAAGGTTTTCTATCAAGTCGGACCCTGTATGTGACACATGCCAACAGTCAGTCAGTCTATATTGCCTTGAGCTACGTAAACTGATGGGCTCGTCACGGCCAACGGCTAAATAGCCACTACACCCACTGTACTCCGTAGGCTTGGATGACCCATTTTGTCTTTTTGCTTTTCCTCTTTCTCAATCATCTCCGTGATTGCATATTCCTCCATCGTACCGTTTGCGACTCGACCGGGACAGCGCGGACATCTAGCTACTTTTTGGCCGTTATCGCTCGAAAAGATTCGATCAAGCATGTCTTTCAGCATGCTATTTTCCCTATCACCATCCATACCTCCTGTTACCGGTCGTTTTTGATCACCTTGCGTACCGGCTTTTCGGATGCGAATACCCCCCGAATTTCTGGACTCGGTAATTTGCTTTTTGGTGCAGGCACATCGGACTCCCATGAGAACATCCCTACCGATGTCATACTTCATTTTCGCCACGGTTCCCCCCATCGGGGACCCTTAATCTATACCTAGCCAAACCAGCAAGTCCTACACTTCGCAGATGTAGTGTGGGTGGATGCCATGGCGGCGGGCACATGATAAACGCAGTACACGAAAGTGTTTAGCGTGCGCCGTGTCGAAATTTTTTATTCGCATAATGAAGAGCAAAAAAAACGCTCGAGGCTTGCTCCCAGAGCCCTCCCCTGGCTCGGTTATTTGAATTTCAGCTTGCTGATCCGGACCCTGTGGCTGAATTGTGGCCACTTGTAACCGTGTTTATTGGGCTTGACGCCCACGCCGACGTTTAGAGGGGGGAGCATGACGACCGGTGTTGGGATTGTTGACACCCAGCGGAAGAATTGGCACTGGGTCGGCCGGATCAGACCAGTTCCGCGTTGCCTTCATTGACCAAAGCTTTGGCATCTGACCACCGAAGGATAAGGATGTCGCCATCTTTGCCTTCCATGGCCCCGTCAGAGTCTGTGCCCTTGCCCTCTACGAAGGCGTCACGTAACAACCTAATAAAAACTGCCGAGTCCAGATCAGGCGTGTCGATCATGCTTATGTTTCCGGCCGTGTCGTTGAGGTTTTGAAGGGCAGGTGGGAATGAGGCCAGGAACGAAGACAGATAGTGGTTATGCAACAAGGCTTGGTGCCTGGTGGCATAGGCTAGTTCGGTTTCAGAAAGTCTGCTGCGGAGGGACGGTGTCGACAGATAGTGCAGAGTATGCTTGTCGATCTGGAAAAAAGAAACGCAAGCCTGTCAGCGAGAAAACGGTGTGGATGTGGAGGGGAACAGGTGAATTCCCCTGGTTTTTTATATATAAATATTTTTTATAAAAAGCTACCTTGGCCATTCTTGCACGGAGATAGCTTCGAACTAGAAACTTGTACCTCTCCAATTCCGTCTGGATAACTATGAGGGCAAAGTTGGTCTTGGGATCCATATTTCCAGTCATGTCCTCGACATGCTCGATCTGCTGCTTTATACGATCGTTGACGCGTTCGAAAAGGCCGTCTGATGGCCATCTGCGCGCATCGCACAGCGAGGGACATTAAAGACAATCGGTCAGGGCATCAGGTCTAGACGAGGGATGTATAGTTGTCCTGGTGGTGGGAAACCAGGGACCTACTCGAGGAGTTCGGGAGCGGAGCGCTCCGCAACCCAGGCGCGTGTGAGGAGCTGCAGATCGCGTCTCTCCGACGGCAGCGCATCAAAGTCGGGATCAACCTCGCGGAGAATATCGTCGATTTCCATTCCAGATCCGCAGAAGACGGCTTTGGGCAGAATATCAACAGTGCTCGGATCGTCTGATGCGACGGCGGATTTGATCCCTTGAAACCAGTTATCGCCACTCCGGCCGAATCAGGTTCTATCTACCTACGCGGAAAGTAGGTAATTGAATGAGAAGACTAAAGTTGTCACTCAGTAAGGGCAATCGCGCGAGTAGTCGTCAGCCTTTATCGAGCGGCATGTGAAAATTATTCTTTCAAAAAGGTACAGCAGGATCATCGGCAGCTTCAGCGCACAGTTGGAGCTTGGCTTTGTTGGATGGGATGCTGCTTTTGGTGGGGTGGGGATATAGTGGATTGGTGGGGGTGGGCAATGGTGAGCTTTACTACCGGGGGTTCCAGTAATCATTAATTATCATCATAAATCCAGTATGCGTGTTGACATGTGCCGTGCCAAATTTGATCCATCCCATTGCGAGCACTTGGGACACCAAGAGCCATTGATAACAAAACAATTACCTGGCTGCCTACTCTGCAAGCGTTCCAGAACTACCTTGCTTGCTTCGTCCAAATACGTTTTCGACATTATCCTGCGAATTCTTCTATTCTAGCATAGTTCTAGTCTAGGCCTAGTCCGAGTTCAGGCTTCCTGTGGTCAATCAGCTAATCGGGCTAGATCATCGGCCCGGAGAATATCTGATCTAGTTTTTTTTTTTTTTTTATTGTGTGTTCGATGCCCCCCTTCCTTCTTCACCTTCATATCGTCCAGATTGGACCAAGATAATCTAGACAGACCTATTTGGGGTGCTCAAATTCGGATATCTCCTTGATCAGTGTTCAGACTGCCCGTTTGATTTCCAGAATCTTTGTTCAGTTTATTATTACCTCGTCTTGAATATGTCGTCTGTTTACCGCCCTCTCGTTCGCGTTGGAGAAACAAGTCAGGCAAGAGGGGTACACAACGAGAATAGCGACATACATACAAAGTCAGTGAGACCTTGGCCCGTCGGCCAATGCGCGCCAGTCGGTGCTTCCGAGTCTCGCTTTCGGTGGATTAAAGACCCAGCAAGCTACAGGCGGCAAATATGTGTCTTTGAGCTCTTCTCTCCAACTTGTTTCACCCGCATCTATGATACACGCTGACTGTGTCCGCGCACCATGTACTTTGTACTCGTTTTATTGGACATGAATCCTCCGCAGCAGTTTGCATAATGCGGATAAGCTCCCCAGAACCCAAACCGTACAAGGTACCACAGACATATGATGGCAAAACTCAGTTAACTCGGCCATAGCCCGCCAAAGTCCGTCATTCGTCATGCATTCTCCCCTCTCTCTTCATCTCTTCGCGTGTCATCCAACACATACTGGTCAGTCTTCTCAGGCCGGCCTAGACCAGATTTTTTTTTTCTCTCTTTGTTCGGCCTTGGCTGTTTCCGTTTGCCTTCAGGATTGTAGCCATTTCGGGTCAGCTCATGCAGTGCCAGGCTATGCGGCGTCACCGTGGTGGGAACACACCTACAGCCCAGATATAAAACCTGTCGGACTATTGGACAGCTGTGGGTGCCTCCCCTTCAGCTGTCCAATGACTCGATCTTTGGGCTAGACTTGCCATACTTCCATCTTGAGAGACTCCCATACAACATGATGCTTGTATGTTGCCAGCAAGAAAAGTAAAAGGAAAAAGCAAAAGAGCACAAGGGCTTATGTGATCAAGCCTCTTTTTTCAACTGATCACTCTTGGGATGACTGGCTCCGACCCGACTGCGCGGCCTGGTCCTCACGGAATGTTGATAACTGAGGCAACACAAGTCGTTCAGATGATGCAGGTCGACGACTCGGTGGCAACGCCTGTAGCTATGCCTTCCTCCTATTTTTTTCGTCTATTCTTCCAGCTGAGTTTTTGTGCAAACAAGTCGTCTGCAAATTTGCAAATCTGCAACTAAACTCACTCTCCCTAGAACCCACCGCCCCCCCTCCCCTAGAACCTCCGCATCAGGATTGCAGCACTCATACTCATGTCCAAGCTCCCACATGCATCCGTTCGATCTTTCTTACGCTACGCACGAGCATTGTTGTTTGTACCCGGGGGATCACTATCCGCCAACTGCCCTAGCCCATGGTAACGGTAGACCCCCAGATATCGGCCATGGACTTGGTGTTGGCCCCCTGGTGGCATGCTGCCGCCACGTGCGTTAGCCTTGTCGCTGACGCTTCGATATGGCCCGAGTACGTATAAGGCTGTACGCACAACCTCGCCACCCTCCTTCAACTGGCCTATGCGAGTCCTTTCTGGTTCTTGTTCTCTACTAGTCTAGCGGGTCGCTGCTGGTCAACGGCGTCTTTGTCTATCGCACACTAGCGATGCCGTTAAGATGGCCCGTATAGGAGGTCACCCCATTCTGGGATTGCTCTTCAGTATACTGCTCTGCCCCCGCGCCATCGCCAGCTTATCAGTCTCGTCACACTCTTCCACACAAAACGCAGCATTTCTAGATGAAGCCGCACCACCATGTGACGACAAAGACCACTGGACGGGACTGGGAGTTGTGCAACCGTCGATTCCCGGAACTCCGGCGTTCACACGAAACATAACCGGCAACCAAAACCAGATACAACTTTCACGTCGAGATTGTTTATCCAATGGGACAAACTACTGTTTTGGAAATAGCGTCAACTATTGTTCAGGGTGCGGTGTCTGCTGCGCGGACTCTGCTAACAAGTGGTGCTGTGGTGCGGATGGCATTTGTTGCGGAAAGTCATGCTGTGGGAAGGGGCAGTCATGCCGACAGGGACAATGCATCGGCCACCCGTACGTGAAGAGGTTACTTTTGGACCCGGCCAAGGCAGGAGGACTCGGAGTGCTAATACCCACCGTAGGAGCAAAACTACCACTGTCGTTAGCACCGTCCATACCACCCTGACCCGTCTAGTCACCAAGATCGACACGGTTATCATTGCCGTGATATCGACATCGTTTGTCGACACCGTTGTAACATTGACCGAGTCGAAACCAGGGGCAACCTACACCGATATTGTATTTGTCACGACAACAGTGCTTGGTAAGAGGTCAGAGGCTTCACCCCTTAGCAACCATCTGCAACATGCCGCCCAACAAAACGATGCGGGCGGCAGCAATGCTTTACGGCCCTATTCGGGCTCTCTAGCCTCGCCGGCGGATCAAGAAGTTGAAGACAGCCTATCAAAGTTACAACCTGTTACCGCACCCGCGGTAGCTCGCCGACAGGAGTCAAGCAGGCCACCTGCAACATCGGTGTTGTTCTCCACTGTGACCATGACCAGCACCATGACTGAGTTGGACGAGATTGTTTCAACCATATCTTCCACGACCACAATTAGCTCAATATCCGTGGTCGTGGCAGAGGTACAGAGGACGCACACTCAGTCAGTATCTAGTGCCTGTGCGAAACACCAAATGAGTATTTGACATAAACTAACCAAGGACTAAATTAATACACAGGGAGGTCGATGCCAGCACAACCATTGTCATAACCGAGACCCAGACGATCACATCCCGGCCCCCCGTCACAGCTACATTGATAGTACCAGGTTCAAACCCCAGCTCAAGTGTCCCTCCTCCTGTGGTCGTAACTTCAACGGCTCGTCCAACGACTCCTCCACCCACCCAGACGAGCCTTGTCCCACCGGACCCGGCTTCGACTCAGAACCAGGGAAATTCGGGAAACCGGGGGCCGCCACTCTCCACGGCAGCAATTGCTGGCATAGCCGCAGGATCGGCAGGTTTCGCGGCGTTGGTTGCCATAGCTATATACGTTTTCTTCCTATTAAGGGCTAGAAAAGCACGGAAGCTTCAGGAGTGGGAAGACCACCTGACTGGTTTGAGTATCCCCAGGGTTGTTTACGGTGGGGAGATACGTCAACCCCGACTTCCTGATATGGGCCAACCGGTAACTCAAGCTCGGTTTGCCCCAGCCGCGTTCGCGGCCACGCACCATGAGCGAGACAGCCCGAGGCGGCAGAGTGCCTTGCTCAGCACGTCGAGCATGGCGCGTAACAGCAACAATGGACTCGCCCGCGCATCCACCTTTGCCGGGAAGCCGAGTCATCGGAGCAGCGAGACGACGAGTATCCATACCGTCGTCCCCAACGTGGCGGAACTGGGAGACACGAGCCGCATCGAGATGTCTGGCGGCGAGGACTGGCCGATGAGGAATGAGGTTGACCACAGCCAGGCCGATCCTCTATCGTCGAGTCCTCCTGGGGTAATGCTGGCAACTTCACCAATGTCACCTGATATCATGGACACGCCGCTGGCCTTGCCGCCGCGGGTGAGGAGATATTCCAACTACAGAGACTATTGAAGGTCGACAACGCAGGCAGAAAGACAACAGAACAGAAAAAAAAAGTAGGGTCAACGAAGCTTTGTTTCCCTCTTGGTTAGTGCATATACGTGTGGTCATTGCGATTTAGCCAGTTTTATTTCTTTTTTCTCCTTCTTTTCTTGTATCTATGTGACGATCAGCCGTTGCAGTTTATGCAGGGGATGCAAGCTGAACCTTCGGCTCCCCTATACCGCTTAAAATCTGACAAATACGCCTCTTGCAATAGTATATAGACTGTTTCAGATACTCTTTATATCAGTGTTGATCTATCGTGGAATAACATGCTAATGCGTTTTGTGTCCCCTATCTCCGAGATACTTTGTCAAAATAAAAAAAAAAAATAAAAATAAAAATTGGTATGATGATCCCGTGCCACAGAATCCAAAGTCGCTACATATGAACTAAAACACGCTCACCGACCTCAATGGTCGGGTATGTTGCGTCTCCACGTGCGGAAACGACGGCCTTTAATGGCGGCGTTGGGCCCCATGCCATGTGAACGCCAAAAAAGACTTTCCCATCAAACCTGCGCGTCTTGGACAGAGTGCTAAAGGGCTCGTCGCCCCGGCACCCCGTGTCCTGATCGACGCAGACCATTTGGCACCGTCTACACGCTCCCAGCATTCTGTAGGATTGGTTGCCAATGGTCAGCCCTTTCCACCTCTCCTCGGCATACGCAAGGCCTTGAGGACTGTCGGGACTGGACTCGTCGGTCCGCCCAAGCACGACATTGGCCCGGAAAGCAGAGGCGGGTATGCACACACCGGCAGTCCCATTTCTTGACTTGATCTCTTGATTTAGCGCATCGACGCTGGCGAGGTTGACGAGAAGAATGGGGCTTTCGTTGGATAAGAGGATATGTTGGCTTTTGTCAGTTTCCCGAGTCGAAAAAGTTGTCGTTCCAGAACTGTCAGAAATTTCTCGAACGTCACTCTCTTCATCCATCGTCATCTGATGTTTCTGAAGACGTGCCTTGGAAGATCGCTGGGCGTCGCCAAGTTGCCCTCCTGGCGGGAATCGTGCGAGAACACATGGAACCCCGAGGGCTTTAGAGAAGAAGTCATTCAACTCGTTGTCGTGGTAAACCTTTGTGGCCACCTTATCACCGCACACTCGTGAAGGTGCTGCTGAAACGTGGGTGGCAGCCCAGAAGACGGACGGGTCGTGAGACAGAGGTACCGAAACCCGTGTCGGGGAGTTTGGTATAGGTTCCCCGAGGTAGCTAACAGAGAGTTGCCCACTCTCCAGATCAACGACCGGCTTGATGAGTGCCATCTTGGGATATCTCTTCTGGCTAAGGGCCTGGCCAGAACCCCTATGGAGTAGACACCATTCGCGGTCCCACGCTAGGCCTTCGGGTCGGACCTGCCACTGCTTCCCGCGCGGGATAGAGTAGCCTGCACAGCTCTTGATGGGGTATATGGTCAAACTATCAACGAAAAGTTCTGCCTCGCCGGAAGCCAGCGACGGTTCCATACGGGGCGCTTGTAGATCTCGAGATGCAACTCCATCGTCACAAAAGAACTCGACAATGAAGGCCACGAACCTGTCCACGTCGGAGATGGTGCTCATGGCACCAAGACTAGCACGGATGACGCCCGTAGGCTTCCCAAGCGCCATGTCGTTGTCTGCTCCGCATCGAAGGCCGGCCGAGAAGTTTCGCTTCATCTCCCAGGGCTCCAGTGCCAGGGCTGTCGCGATGCCTCCCGGGTTACAAAGACTGCCAGTGCGGATGTTTATATCTCGCAGACTTGCAAGCTTCTCAAACTCGCCAAGGCTAACCCAGGAACCGTTGGAAGTACAGATGTTGAAGGCGATTATGGGCCCTTGGTTCCAGCCACTGCCGTGGGCATTGGGCTTGGGATATGGCGAGTACAACGTGCACACCTGCTTGCCATTGCTGTGGTGTAGATTTTGTAAATCGTTGATCATCTTCTGGGCGAGAAATGTCGCGTGGGAGGATACTGTATGCATAGGACCAAAAAGATCCTGGTGGATTTTGATGGCTGAGCCGAGTGCAAATATGTTATGGATTGGCAGTGTTCCGTCTTCCAGGCGTTCGTGAAGAAACCCAGTTTTGGGAGCATGCCATAATTCTTTAAAGTTCACCACCATGTCCACCGTTCCGCCTCCAAAGTATTTCCTAGACTCGAATAAAGGCCAAGCCTGTTTCCTTACAATCAAGGCGCCTAGGTCTGGAAAGCCAAACATTTTGTAAAAGCTAAGAACAGTGAAGTCTGGGGCTGTTTTTGAATCCCCAAGATGCAACGGGGAGGTCGAAACGAAAGAGGCTGCGTCTAGCAGAGTGCAAACTGGCGTGCAACCGGACGCGTGGGCTCTCCTAACCTTGTCTGCCCAAGTCAATGGATAACGGCGCCCGTCAAAATTAGACTGTGCAGTATATGCAAACAACACAGCACCGGGAGGAGGCTTTGTCACCGAGTTCAGACTGGCAGTGCAGCCTGCAAGCAATTCCTCAGCCTCATCCTCACCCAAGCAGACACTACTTTGAGCTTCCGCCCTGACCCCGACGAGGCTAGTATGAGATGCTTGATGGTAAAGAAAACCAAATCCTCCATCGCGAGCTCTCAGGGATTCAGAGACCAGTTTGATTCCCGCCGTGGCATTGGCCACGAAGACAAGGTCGAACTCATCGGGACTGGCGCCGAACAGCTGCAGAGCTTGGAGGCGGATGTCTTCAATCCGAGCGGTAGACAACTGCGACGAGTTGGATGCAGAGTGCGGATTGCCATACAAGTTACCCGCCATATCTCTTGCAAACGCCTCGAGGAGAGACTTGGGGCAGAGAGTTGTGCCAGCATGATCCAGGTATATTGAGTCTTTTAAGACGAGGCACATATGTTAGCCTGACACTCCTATGATTGGCAAGCGGCAAAACGGGAGTCTACCTCTAATCATGGGAAACTCTTCGTTTCTGAACTGTTCCACAGCTGCATTATACTGCGCATCGAGTTTCTCGGCCATGATAGCCTCTAGCCAACCTTTCTATGGCGATTGGCTATAAGTGAACAAAAAAGAAAAAAAAAAAAGAAAAAAAAAGGTAGATTTTTTGTAGGTGGTTTAGAGACCATTAGCCACTGGGTGCGCCGGCGGCTTGCCTCGGTTCATAGACTGATTTGTCCCTAGGTAAGAAGTGGCGAGTATACAGGGTCCACGTGACCACCTTCTGAACAATCTAGCTTGGTATCATCATCGATACAACGCTACCTGGGGGAAAGACAGAGGAGACATTCTTTTTTTTTTTCTCTATCATGGATTAGCAGATTCAAAGAGAGGGGCAGAAACCCCAAAGCGGCGGTTTCCGCAAACTTGGATGACTCCAGAAATACCAGTTGGTAGGCTTTCCGTCACGGTGCTGTCAATATCTGGCGCGTGCAGCTCGTCCCTGACTTGCCGCGATGAATTGGAGATAAAGGGTCCTCAATTAGTCAGGGAATAATTACTAGACTACAGTGGGTGACCCAGAAGTGGACATGCCCCTGAAGTGGACACCCTCCCGAAAAACTGCCATGAAAACAACGAATATGCAATTGATCGTTTTTCCGCAGTAAATCGCAATAAAACCTATATTTATTAATTCGCAAAAAACTCCTTTATATTATAATCCAAAAATGAAACCGTAAATCCCTGGTCCTAATCCTAATTTCGGTATTATTGCCGGATTTTAACCTCTATAACCGTTTTTTTTTAATCCAGGCCGTAAACCGTTTTTTATATACCGGTTTATTTATAAAAGGAATTTTGGGTTTCGCGGCGTACGCGTTTTTTAAATACAGGTTTGAAAATTTTAATTTTTTCGTTTAACCGTTTATTTTCGGAAATAAAATTCGCGATTTAAACAATTTAATAATCCATAATTTTAAATATTTTTTATATAAAATTAACCAAATTTTTTTTGCATTTGCCTAACCGGTTTATTATTTGTATAACCTGTTTTTTAATATTTTGGGAGGTTTTTGGGGTTCCGAAAATAACGTTGGTTATATTTTAATCTGAATTACGGTTAAAAATCGTTATTTAAATAATTTTTAAATTAGGATTTATTATTCGATCCGGAATTAATATTTAAAAAGGTATTACCGGCCAAATCCCGGTTTTACGGAAACCGGAAATTACGTTATAAACCGATAAACCGGTTGCAAAAACGTTTTAATAAACGGTAAAAAACCGGTTTCGTTATTTAAACGCAATAATATTTAACGACGTAAAAAATTTTATATATTACCGGTAATAAATTTTAATAAAGTTAAAAATAAAAATATTTAACGGTTAAATAAAATATAAATTGTAAATAAGTAAATATTCGAGGAAAACCCTGTTTTTAAACGTTTTAAATATAAATTTAACTAATTAATACGTTAAAATTTAATTTAATATTAATAACCGCCATTTTATATTAATATTTGGTTTCGTTTTAGGTAATAAAACCTGTTTTAACTATTTAAAAACGATTTTAAAATTAAATTAACCCGTGGGAATCGAATCGTACGCCTAATTTTTAATATTAAATGGAAATTATTGCGTTTATAAAATATTACCCGTTTAAATTACGGTTAAAATAATTTTTTTTTTTTTACAATTACCGTTTCGATAATTAACGTTTAAATAATATTTAACGTATATATAATTTTAATTTAATTCCGGCGTTTTACGAAAAATAAACCGTATATTTTTCCGGCCGTTATATCGTTTTATTGGAAGCTGTATTCGTTTATATTTACGATATATTTGGGTTTAATTTCGAATTCGGTAATTATTCGTTGGTATTGGTTATAAAACGCCCGGATTAATTCGGCCGTGGTTTTTTTAATTCGCGTATTTTCCAAAAAATCCCGGATTTGGTTTTAATATATTTATTACGGCGTAAAAAACCGGTTAATTAACGTTTACCGAAGGCGTTTACGCGTTTTTTCGGCGGTATTAAAAAAAAAGCGAAATTTTTAATTATTTGGTGCGTGGGCGCCCTTTTAACGAATTTTTCGATTTCGATTTAACGGTTAACGAATTTTTCCTATTCGTTAAAAAGTAGTTAATACGGTTTATGGGTTTATTTTCGATCGAAAACGCCGTTAAAGCGACGTATAAGGGTGGTTTTTGGCACGGCCTATTACGCGGCCGTTTTATTTTTCGAAATATTTGATTTTATGGTTTTAACCGCCTAGGTAAGCCTAAATTCCAAATCTTTCGGTATTACGGCTTTTTTCGGTTTCAAAAACGCGTTATTTGCGGTGCGTTGTCGCGTTGAAGTAGGTGGGTTGTGTTGAGGATGCTAGAAATTGCTAACAAAACAGGTGTCCACTTCAGGTGCATGTCCACTTGTGGGTCACCCACTGTAGACATAAATCAAACTAGACTGGCGCTTATCAGACTACAATCTTAGTGCGGGGTGACTTTGGGTCTCGGGCAAGAACGGGGTTTCGTCATGACTAACCTACCGTCATGACTCCGCGGCTCTAGGCTCTACCCCTGTAGTGTACTTTGGCAAAAGATTTCCAGGGCACGTGACGCGTAACAGCTTTTCCCCAACGCGAGATCACGCAATGCTTAGCGGGGTCTAAGGCAGGCTAAAGTGGAACACGCTTTTCGTGTTTTGCTTGAACGCGTCGGACCACGCTAGTCGCGTCAATGTCTCACTGCGGGTGGGCCTACCTCTCGTAGCTATGCCACAGCAACCTCATTCTTGCTTCAAACTCATGTGCTCGTCTACAATACTTGTACCTTCCTCTCTAATGTTCAACTGTCGACTATTCATTTGCATCAAGTTCTGCGCATCGTCATCAGTATAGAACTTTCCAATTTTCCTCGCATATACCATCCGTACCTGCCATTGATCAAAACCGAACCGATAAAAATCTCGAACATGCCTTCCGTGGGCAAGAGGATCCGGAGCTCCGGTAACAATGGTGAGCAGAGCAGATCACGTACCGTACCACTTTGCGATTGGTACTAGAAGAAGCCACTGCTAACCAACTGAATTGCGCAACAGACACGGAGCTTCCTGCCAAGCGCACCAGACTCCAAACTCGTACTTTGCAAATCAACGATGAGAACCGAGACCCCAGAGATTCTTGCTCCATCGATACCGTATTAGAAGACCACGAGGCTGCGTTCCCTGCCAAAAGTCCTCTGAAGAAATGTATGATCTTTTTTTTTTTTTTTTTTTCTTTGTCTCTTCTCCCTGTGTTCCCACGTCTGTGTGACGCCTACTAACCATCTCGACACCTTCAGTTGCCGCACCACTTACCCCGAAGACCCCACGCTTCCGCGATGCCTTGTCCGACTCACCGAGCACGCCCCGGCACCGGGTCATGTCCGTCGGCAAGCTGTCAACAAGGTTGACGCCAAAGACACCATCCACGCCTGCAACATCCCAAACCATCTACCACCTTGCAAGACAACTATTCTCACGCAGCAACGACCCGGGTCGCCTCATCGGACGGGACGACGAGCGGGCGCGCCTCGAAGAGTTTCTGGCCAAGTGCACAACCTCAACCCCCCATGGGTGCCTCTATGTCAGTGGTCCTCCAGGTACGGGGAAGAGCGCAATGGTCAACGCTGTAACGGATGAGCTGGTCTCAAAAACTCCGTCTGTTCGCAAGGCATATATCAACTGCATGAGCGTCAAGTCTTCAAACGATCTCTACGTTATACTGCTGGATCAACTTGGGGACGACATTAATATATTAGAATCGGAGCCAGCAGCTGCGCTGCAGCAGCTTTTCATCCCCAAGCGGAAGGTCGCCAGCGCGTTTTTGGTCGTCCTCGACGAAATCGATCACATTCTAAGCTTGGACCTGGAGAGCTTGTATAAGATCTTTGAATGGTCGATGCAGAAGCTCTCACGAGTATCCCTGGTGGGAATTGCCAACGCCCTGGACTTGACGGACCGCTTTTTGCCGAGACTAAAGTCGAGAAACTTGAAGCCTGAGCTACTTCCGTTTCTCCCATACTCAGCACCGCAAATCAAGGCAATTGTCACCGATCGACTAAAGAGCCTTATGCCGGCTGGTAGCACCAATGCGAGCTTTACCCCATTTTTCCACCCAGCCGCCATTGAGTTGTGTTCCCGCAAGGTATCCAGCCAAACAGGGGATCTGAGAAAGGCCTATGAGATACTGCGTCGGGCTCTGGACTTGGTGGAAGCCGAGACAAAACGGAAACTCGAGGAGGAAGCAAGACAGAAGATTTTGCAGATGACGCCTTCCAAGAGGCCACTGGGAGAGACGCCCAACAACGCAGGTTCGCCTTCAAAAGATGCCAGCAGGAGAACAGTTCCTGCCGAGCTGGCTGCGTCTCTGCAAGCGTTGACGGTCGAAAACGCGCCACGAGTGAGCATCTCACACCTAAACAAGATCACGGCAACGTCGTTCGGCAATGGGGCAAGTCAACGTCTCAAGAGCCTGAACCTCCAGCAGAAAGCGGCATTGTGCTCCTTGATGGCTATCGAGAAGAAGAACAAGGCGGCTGTTGCCGCTGTATCGCCAACAACGCCCTCAAAGACCAGAGTGACAGCTCCAACGGTCAAAACCCTATACGACACATATAGCCTTCTCTGCAAGCGCGACTCGCTTCTTCACGTGCTGTCGAGCTCGGAATTTCGCGAAGTCATTGGTAGCTTAGAGACGCTATCACTCGTCACAGCCGTGGATGGCAAGACTGGCTCCTTTGCGGTGCTCCAGACGCCAAGCAAGAAGGGCAGGAAGGCCACTTTCAGCAATGGCGACGAGAGACGGGTTGCCAGTTGCGTTGGCGAGAGGGAGATCGAGCAGGGCATCGAAGGCCTTGGATCTGACATTTTGAGAAGCATTTTGAGCGGAGAAGCATTGGATTAGATGCTCAATATTGGGGGCCGGTTTCCCAGCAAGTCTATGCATGAATTGGGTTTCCTTTGTTGTTTTGTTGGCATTTCACAGGTCACATGAAATCATGGCGCGGAGTTCACTGCTTGATTGTATTGGGGGACATTGGCTGTATCAAAAGGGGTGTACCGGTACATGGGGTTGGAGCTGTTATGAGCTGTGACTATAGGTAGACTAGATTAATATGTAACCTTAGCCTGGCTATGTACCAAGTCTAGGCAATCATGTGAGCTGTTCTAAAAATTAAATCGAGGTATTCTGTCAAGTTCTTTCGCCTACGTATTCCATCTGTCTGCCTGAGTGAGGCTGTGTGTGATGCTGAGTGAGACTTTTCTGCCTTTGAAGGATGCACATACGCGCCAGGCAAAGCCCTCTCTCCCTCCTGTCCACGGTCTTGCCGAGTAAGGACGTTAGATCTGGCTTGTTGGATTGGCCGTCTCGTATCCCAAGTGCCTAATCTGTTGATCTTCTAGTTCTAGTGTCTAGTTCTAGACCGCGCCACCTTAGTCAACTCAAGTCAATCCGGCACTTTTTGGCTCGGCAGGTGAGTTTGGCTGTCAGTCTGGGGGCCCGTAAGAGATCGAGTCCATCCCAAGTTTGGTTCAATCCAATGAGTTGCTCGAAACCCTCCAGATGGGCATCCCAAACGATCCCCAGATATGCCGAGGCGTACTTTGACCTAATCTGACGTTCCGAAAATATGCTCGAGTCAATGCACCAAGATCGACTTTTGTGCCTTGCCTCACGTTCAATGTAGTTATCCAAGTGCTGGCGCAGGCGCGTCTGTTTTCGAACATCGTCCCAGCAGTTGATGTGGGCGTGTAACGGCATTGTAGCTACTGTTGAGTCTCCCGTCGCATTCGCCCACATCTCGGGAAGTAGCACTGGCCGAAGTGGGAGGTTGACTTGAAAATTACCTGACACAATGTTTACCTTTGAAGGTTTTTATTATTTTTTATTATTTTTTAATAATATAGTCCCCCACGTTGCACACTTTGTTTTTTTTTTTTTTTACTATGTCAGAAATGTGACCATACTTTTTCCTAACCCGAAAATCGCCCAGACCCCAAAAGTCCAAACGGGAAGAGAAAAAAAAAATAATAAAAAAGAAAAAGAAAGAAAGAAGGAAAAACAAGCCCGGTTGCAAACGTGCATGTCCAGTTGAAGCGAGCTTCGGGTCGAATGGTGTCATTACATGCGTGGGTTGTCGCGTGTGTGTGAGGTCGTAAAGTGGGCGGTGTTGGAAACCCATGCAATGCGATGCCAGCTTCTCGCATTTCGGATCAGGTAGGTACTTACCTCGGTCAACTTTGGCCAGCTGCTTTCTTTTACTGCTGCTAGTCGACGAGGTACAAGAGGTATCTCATTTTCCCCACTTTGAGCCCAGCTTGGGGTCCGTTCAAAGGCATCATGTGGGCCACATCGTCTTTTTGTCGACTGCCTAGACCCTTCTGCTGTGGAGAAGCTAAAGACGGCCTCCACTTGCCTAGATACCCGTCAAGTCGTATTTCTCCTAGCTAATAAGTCTACTTTGTGTTACAAGGTAAGCCAAGTGGAAACCCCATATGCACTGCACCGCCGGGACGGGACCAACCAGAAGACCTTCTAAGCGGGTTCTGGCAAGCGGACGCGCAAGCCTCCTCAACCGCCCGGCGCGAAATGTGGTTGGAAAACCAGGCACCAAGATTGCAGGCAAGGTTAGGTTTGCTTATTCTCTCCTCCCCTTTGGGAAAACTCTCGTGGTTAACGAGGCGAGACACATTGCCGGCTCTGCCGACCGCCGAACATCCGTATGGAGCCACCAGCCGGGGAAGCTTGAATCTAACGAGTGAAGAGATAGATTATGACTGGTAGCTTCTGTAATGTCTGGTAGAGTCAACAAAAAAAGTCCCGCTACCGTAGATAACCTTGTCACCCAGGCTTTAACTCTTGGGTGACCTTCCATTAAGAATACTGTATTATGTGACGAATTAGTTGGGCCCATATGTCAGACGACGGGGCGGGCTGGAAACCAAACAGAAATAAACCTCTTTTAGACGAAAACATAAACGAAAGAAGAAGGAAAAAAAAAAAAGAGAAAAAGAAAAAAAATCGCTTAATCAACTCCTGGCAGGGAACAAAAAAGCTGCACGCAGCAATCTCACAAAGCAGTTGCCAATCGAGATGGATGGTGTGTTATACGCCGTGATCTAGGTTGAGGCGGTAAAATAACGGGCGACTAAGGGACGTTGGGCAAGTAATTTACCCGTCTGGAAAAGGTGCGCGGTAAGACAAATCAACAAAATATTTGTATGGATATCCTTACCTTTCTCCTCCATTCAAAGTCCCCCAAAGTACGTACAGTCAGTAGGTACCCTGACCATGTATGTACCTTGGGCGGGTAGTTAGGTACCTCGATTACTACGTCAAACTTGCTCCTGCCTGTTGTTCGTTGCGTTCATGTCATGTCGCTTTATGTTTCCCAACCCAGGATGCTTGCCCCCATTCCACTTATCCCCACATTTGATCTTTCACTCCACAGCCCGGCCGCTGACGAGTCTCATCTCTCTTTTCATGAAATCTTGCTGCAGTTATTGCACGCTCGTGTTTTATCTGCAGGCCAAATCCTCGCAGCCCAACTTTGTGGCCCCCCTCTTCGACCTTTCCTCCCGCCTCCACCTTTGGGTCGTCTTTGAAATCAAGTCCCCCTTCCCCGAAAACAAGAGTTCTTGGCAAGCCAAGCATTCTTACCCTCCTGCTCGTCTTGGCGTGCATCAGAGCGATCCCATCAATTCGTACACGGTCCTTGTTCGATTTTGATTGATATTTGTCTGTATCCAGCAGAGCGTCGCCCGGCAAGGAAAGGAAATCAACAATCGGCCCCGCTCTCCCTTTATTGTTTTCTCTTCTCCCTTCTATCGCAGCCGGGGGGGCTGAAAGATCCCGCCCGACGATCATCGCAAGCAAAAGCTGGTGGTACGGTCTACTTGCTTGCTTGCTTGCTTTGCTTTGCCCGCTTGCGTGTGTGGCAGCCATTCAAGGCGCCGGCCACAGCCACGCTACCATTAGCCTGTATATGCGCAAATCGCAGGCCGGGGTTGTTGTCGCGCCACTCAATCGGTAACTTTTCAACCCCTGGGCTCTCCATTGCTTGTGTTTGCCTACCCACTACTACCACCAACACCACCAGCAAGCCACTTCAACTGCCTGCCAGTCTACAAGAAGACAAAGATCGACTTGGTTCGGTGACAAGAGAAGGCCGTATACCCTCGTTCAGCCGACGCTTGGCCTCCGTTGTGTGCCCGTTCGGGCGGTAGTCATTTTTTTTTTGTGTTTATTTTTTTTTTTATTTTATTCTCCGGTCGAAATCAATTCCCAATTACAGAACCCCCCGGCATCCCCGGCCGCCTGGTCTGGTTCCGCTCATTCGCCTGTCACACCAAATTAACCAGTGCCAATTCGTGTCTATCCCTCATACCGAAAAAAAAGCCCCCTTTCGAGGCTTGGCGGGACTGAGCACGACTCGTTCGTTTCCTCCACGGCTCGCTCAAACCAAGACAGCGAGGGTTGGAGGCAAGGTGTAATTACTACACCGATCCAGAAAGAAATCAAAAAAGCCAATAAGAGCTCAAGGCCAAGGTTTAAGGCTGGCCTTCACTGTGCGCTGAATTTGAACACGTCGCGATCGATCAATCGACTTCATTCTGAGGGGCCGCGCGCATGCATGTGCTGGCACGCCTCGACGACTGCGCCGCCTTGCCGATTGGGCACCTCACCTGACATCTGATTTTCCCTTCATCACGTCGCCGCAGACTCAGGCCTGAGAAGGCCAAGAAGGTCTACACGCACCTTCCCGCCCGCCGAAACCTCACTTGCCTCTACATAGAGTCTTCCAAGACCACCACAACCACCATCACCCTTACTCCTTGCGAGGGGCGTCGTACAGACCCAGCACAGGCTAGATGGGCGGCTCCTCGGCCTCCAGGAACCAATCTTCGCTGCTGGAAGACACGCACACGAGCCGATCGCTAATCTCACGCCTCTTTTCGCGCTCAAAGACGCGACACATTACCGATTTCCACGTCCGCCCCGTCGATCCGCACCGCAAGTACGCCAAAGGCGACCATGTCACCGGCGCCGTTGTTCTGACCGTTCTCAGGCCAATTCGCATCACACACCTAACTGTTGCTCTCCACGGCTTCGTCAAGGTCTTCAAGAGTCCCAACGCAGCCCACGAAGCCACGATCAATACCGCGCAGGTTGCCTCTGGCGTCACCAACCGGACACGATACCTCGGCAATGGTCTCGCGTCACTCTTCCAAGATGAACAAGTCCTCAGCGCCGACGGAAAGCTGGAGGCGGGGCGTTACGAGTTCAATTTTGACCTCGTGTTTCCATCCAAGGTTAACCTTCCAACCAGCATTGATGTATGTTTCTCAAGATACCAGTCTTGTTACGTCTTTACTCGTCCTCGGCCGGAACTGTCGGATAGATCATTCCTACTGACCCTTTGTCTCCACTCTAGTTTGAGCGAGGAACCATTTCATACATGATATCAGCGACTTTGACGCGACCGACATCGATAACGCCCACGACAGTATGCGACAGAAAAATTTACTTGGTGGAGAAAGTAGATATAGGTTCCATTCCAGCACCGCGGCCGCGAACGATATCACTTGAGCCAATATCCAGGAGGACACGGAGGAAGAGGACAGACCGACCAAGTACCCTCGGCGGAGCTGACAGGGGCTCATCGCTGGGCGATTCCCATGATGTCACTTCTTCTGATTTGGATTCCTCCAGGGCGCCTGAGAGTGTTGCTGCAGAATCCAACACGGCAAACGATGCCGCCATAGGGGCGCAGCAAACCCCGCAAAGTCCCACACGTACCGAAATGCCTGATGTAATGAGCGAGGTCAGCACAGAGAGCGCAATCACTAGCAGCAGTGCGGGCGCAAGCGTTGGGTACAAGGTCAGTGAGGCAACGGGGAGTTCCTCGGGCTCACAGTTTGGTGCAAGGACGCCGACGGTCGAAGAAAAGACCATCACCGCCAGCGTCGAAATGCTCAAGGGTGGCTGCCTGCCGGGAGACTTTGTCCCCGTCAAGGTATCAGTGCACCACATCAAGAGGATAAAAAGCGTCCATGGGGTCATCGTCACCCTGTACAGGCAAGGCAGGATAGACTCGGCACCCCCTGTATCGGCTTTCCAAGGCTTGTCCAAAGAAGACGTGCGCCGCCTGGAAAAGGAAGAATATTTCCCACGGTCAAAAACAGGGTTGAGCGGCTTGTCTTTGTCATCAGCTGGATCCTGCAGCGTCTTCCGTAAGGATTTATCCCAGGCCTTCGGTCCTCTAATCATCGACCCCATCACACTCGACGCAAGCGTGACGATTTCGGTCCGAGTACCAGAGGATGTCTTCCCCACCATCAAGGGCGTGCCCGGGGAGCTGATCAGCTTCAAATATCAGATAGAGGTGATAGTGGATCTGGGAGGCAAGCTGGCTAGCCAAATCTCATCGGTACAATCCAAAGCCGGCGGCATGACGGGCGCTGGTGCGATTCCGTCGGTCAGGAACCCATATGAAAGTGGAGGTTCGTCTATCATGGGAAACTGGGGCAACAGCATCATAGATACAGACCAGTTGCGTCGCCACAAGGGCGTCATCTCGGTTGTGTTCGAGGTTCCTGTAGGAAGTGTGGATTCGAGTCGGCAAAGGACGAGAGGCGGTTCTCTTCGACCAAATCCTCAATCGCGCCAGCTGTCGCAAGCGACCGGGTCGCAGCAAATACCGACGGTAGCCTATGGACCGGATGGCAAACAGCGGGCTCAGTCCCAGTCAGCCGGACAGGAGGACTACGTTTACAGTCAGGGAAGTCAGGGCAACGGACCTGTGGGATCGAGCACCGAATACGTGCCCAGCCCTTACTACACTCCGCACGATCCTCGTCAACAGCAGGCGCCGATATACATACCGCCCCCAAATGTGCCAAACGATGCGGGCCTGTCAGAAAAGGAACGAGCTCGCCGCGCGGAGCAGATACTACTACCCAGTCAGCCTCCAGCAGCTCCATTGGCGAGTGCGTCATCAGAGACTATACCAGAGGATATATACAATGTTGAGGACGACATAGCATCAGGGCCGTCATCGGCTCTCGCAGTCGGAAACCCCAACGGCGTTGCAACAGCACCGACTCTGGACGAGGTTGAATCTGGCGAAGCAGCAGCCGGCAACAGCGAAGATAAGCTGGAGAGAGAGCGTCGTCGTCTGCTACAAGAGGCAAGCGCCCCGCCTGATTTCCCTGACGACTACGACACGGGGGATCCAGGTCCCAGTAGCCAAGAGCCTGCCTCAAGTGAGACGGCGCCCGCATTGAACTTTCAGCCTTCGGCACCTGTACTATCTGAGGACGACGAGGACCCTGGCAGCTCATATTTCACCCAGCACACGAGCACGGGGGATTACATGGGGGATGGTGCACTGGGCCGTCCAATTACGGCACCTCACGAACCACTTCCTCGATATCAGAGGTAGCAACAAGGGAAGAAGACGCCGAACTTGGCTAGCATTGAAGACGGTCGGTCTGCTGATTTGAAGCGATACTGTACAAAAACAAACGATTACATCGAACGATACCCCCATTGGAGTTTGGAAGAGCTGGCTACTTGTTTCTATATATATCTATATACATATGCGTGTTTGGCTGTTGATAATGAAAAGGAGTCCGGAATGATTGCGCTTGGGTTGGACATATGAGCTTTTCAATCTTGTCTCTGGAGATAGGCGGTACGTACAGAGTAATGTGTACGTAAATGAAGATTCGAGCTAGGCGGATACACCACTGTCAGCCACCTGAACTTATTATTGATTCGCTATAATTTGATTTGAGGTCTTGGCCTTGGAGTTTTGTTTACTTGATGCAAGAAGGGAATTTTGATGGCATAGGCAGGCTGGGTCATGATCTGGACCTTTTAGTAAGAATTCGTGTCTTTTTTTTTTTTTTTTTTT